>NC_064854.1:21646245-21795884 GCF_024139225.1 Suncus etruscus | reverse complement strand
TAGAACTTAAAAAGGAAACTAGTCTCTTTATAGAAAACATTCTGCTTTCTATGAGCATCAAAAGCCATTGAACAAGAGGCCCGGCAATAGCACAATGGGTGGGGCATTTGCCTTGCATGCAGCTGACCTGGGTTTGATCCCAGGCATCCCATATGGTCAACTGAGCCTGCCAGGAGTTATTTCTTCTTCTTTTTGTTTTGTTTTGTTTTTTGGGCCACTCCCGGCAACACTTGGGTTATTCCTGGCTGTGCACTCAGAAATCGCTCCTGGCTTGGGGGACCATATGGGATGCCGAGAATCAAACTGAAGTCCATCCTGGGTCAGCTGTGTTCGAGGCAAACGCCTTACCGCTGTCCCCAGCCAGGAGTTATTTCTGACAGAACCAGAAGTAACCCCTGAGCACAGCTGGGTATGGGTCCATCCCCACCAAAAAAAAAAAGCCATTGGATAACTGCCAGGGTTGTTTATAGTCATTTTCTGGAGCAAGCAGATCTCAATCTTACCTACATTGTCACCCTCTGGAACAATCAATTCAGAAACTCTAGGGGTGGGCCAGAGAAATAGCACATCTGGAAGGACATTTGCCTTATACACAGCCTACTCAGCTTTAATCTCTGGCAACCTATATGGTCCCTTGAGCCCCACCAAGAATGATTTTTAACTGCAGAGTCAAGAGTAACCTCTGAACACTGCTGTATGTGGGCACTGCTGGATATAGAGGTGAAACTGGGACCAGATCATTTATTCCCATATGGTTTATCAGTCAGGGCACTGCAGCACATTGTTGGACTGGGCTGTCTGTGCTGGCAGTGTTGGTGCCTGTACCCAGAGGAATTACAGGTGCACCCATTTCCTCTGACAAGAATCTCGGAACTAATTCCTGGCATTTCCCTCACCCCTTTCTAACAAGCCAACCTGAGTCTCTCCACCAAATTGCCTTCTTTTTCTGTACGAAACAATGGTCATTTAAAACTCTACTATTTTCCAGTTATAGAAGATGTGAATACTTCTGGGGCCGGAGCAATAATAGCACAGTAGGTAAGGCACTTGCCTTGCATGTGGCCAAACTGGATTTGATCCCTGACAATTTATACGGTTCCCCCAGAATACCACTAGGAGTAATTCCTGAGTGCAGAGCTAAGAGTGATCACTGAGCATAGCTGGGTGTGGCTAAAATAATTTTTTTTAAATATGAAAACACTTTTCTAAGCTCTCACTGTAGCTCTTGGAAGTTTCAATTTTCTTCTCTGTAAAATGACATCTTAGTAGATTAAGGGGATGAGGAAATGAGATCATGAAAGATGAAAGGAGAGTATGTCTTTAAAAAAATATTTAGAATAGAGTTGAGCAAGTGGCAACTTTCACATGACTCTGCATATTATTCTTTCCCTTATGCGTAGTAATTATTTCCTCTTTTGCATTCAGACTCTACAGCCCCAGTCTTCATTCATATACTAAACCTGATACCACACCCTAGACAAATAGAAACAGTTGGGCAATGATATGACTGTTGAAAGTTTGCTGGGGTGGGAACCATGCATAAATTTCCTGGCTGCATCTCTACTATAAGCTTCCTGAATATCACCAGGGCGCTGCCTTGATATAACAGAATCCAAATTCCTACCCCATCCTACTTCTACTCCTAAATGGGAGATAAGGAATAAAAGATGTCCCCTTGTCTCTCACAACTGTAACAAACTAATATTAGGAATGAGAATTCTTAGAGATTATTTTTAGGGTGGTAGAGGGCCACATCCAGAGATGCTCAGGGGCTAATCCTGACTCTGTGCTTGGAGTTGAGGGTTGGTCACTCCAGGTGGTACTTGGAAAACCATAAGCAGTGTCCGGGATTGAGCTAGCCACATGCAAGGTGTCTGCGTTAGCCTTTATTCTCTCTGGATATAGGAATGAGAAAACTTTCCTCTCTTAAGTTCTTCTTAGTCATCTGTAAGTATATAATTTCGTATAAAGAGGGATAATAATCAAAGGAACTAATAAGGGTGAATTAAAAAAAAGATTTTGGAAGTCAGAGCGATAGCAGATAGCATAGTGGGAGGGCATTTGCCTTGAATATGGCTGACCCAGGTTGGATCCTTGGCATCCTACATATACCTGCCAGGAATAGTTTGTGAGTGCAGAGTCAGGAGTCACTGGGTGTGGCCCAAAAATAAAAAATAAACCCAAAACAATAAGATTTTGTATTACCACGTGTCAAAGGTAGATGGTGTGAAGAATGACTCAAATTGGTTCCAGAGAAAAGGACACGCTTGGAAAGATTCAGAGAACCAACTTTAGATTTGGAATCATTTTCCTAACATCTAGCTTAGCCATTCCATATTATTTTAGACTTCTTAACGATAAATATTGTCATTGGCACACAGACATAAATAAGGCCCATAAGTATTTTTGTTTCTGGCACCAAAATTCATTCTCTGATTCAAAATATAGATGTGTTCCGGCCTTTTCATTGGTGCATACCAGAAAACTAGCATTGACCAGAGAATTCATTGTATACATTATTGAAGTGCGACCATTTCAGAGAAGAAACAGCTGTGATGGTCAGGAATGCCGAAAATTCGATGGTTGAGTCGCTTCCAGTTAAACATGATTATATAACAAGGCCATCTGCTAAATGCACCACCCAAGCATGGGTGAGTGTGGGGGGAAGGGAAGTGCAGGTTTTGTTGGGGAGCAGAAATCCAGCAGGCAATGAAAACTGGAGGAAAACATAGGCTGAATGCCAACACTATCATTGTCTCATTCAGACTAAATAGCCAATGATTATAGCGTGAAGCCAACTCAGGCAATTATAGCAAATGAAATAAAAATGACCTTTTATCTGTTTTACAGGGTATTGTGTGTGTGTTTCTGCACACACACACACACACACACACACACACACACACACACACACACACACACTATGTCAGCTAATAGCCAAGAAAGGAGGGCACTTATACACTCAAGAAACTAAAGGCCAAAGAGTGGTTTTAACCAAGGGGAATTACTGCTTTTTAATCACAACTGCAGCTCTTTGAATTCAATTTGAAATTAAGCTGAGCTCACTTAAAATTTCATGGTCACCCTTTATTTTCACTTCTCAAAATGTCACTCAAGGTTTTGTGGAGGGAAAAAAAGTTCCCATTGAGCAAGATTTGTGGTAATTTCATTATAAACATAATAGAAATCCGAATATTACATTTCTTGTCAAAATGTATTATAAATTTAGATTAAATTGAATGAATTAAGTCAATTGAAAGTTGGGCTCCAATCCAGCAGTGCCATAAGCAGAAGTAAAAAATAAAAAGAAGAAGAAAGAAAGAAAGAAGAAAGAAAGAGGAAAGGAAAGGAGAGGAGAGGAGAGGAGAGGAGAGGAGAGGAGAGGAGAGGAGAGGAGAGGAGAGGAGAGGGGAGGGGAGGGGAGGAGAGGGGAGGGGAGGGGAGGGGAGGGGAGGGGAGGGGGGGGGAGGGGAGGGGAGGGGAGGGGAGGGGAGGGGAGGAGAGGGGAGGGGAGGGGAGGGGAGGGGAGGGGAGGGGAGGAAAGGGGAGGGGAAGAGAGGGGAGGGGAGGGGATTGAAGGGAAGGGAAGGAAAAAGAAAGGAAGAAAGACATGAGTTCTACAACTAGTTGTTCCCAGACAATGTGATTTTAGTAATCCCTCTTACTAGGCCTATTTTTTCTCTCTGAAAGGGACAGGTCTATACAGGATGCTTCTTAGAGTGACTTTTCCAACTCTAAATCTCTCTGATTTTGTCCTTCAAGACTTTGATTAGCTGCTACTCAGATTTCTCTCCAGAGGTACCCAAATTTGTCCTACAACCACATTTTCAGAAAAAAAATTACTCACTGTCCCCTTGAAAATCTACTTTTTTTTTAAATTAATATCTTTATTTAAACACCGTGATTATAAACATGATTGTGGTTGGGTTTCAGTCATGTAAAGAACCCCCCCTTCACCAGTGCAACATTCCCATCACCAATGGCGCAAATCTCCCTCCTCTCCACCCCACCCCTGCCTGTACTCTAGACAGGCTTTATACTTCCCTCATTTATCCACATTGTTATGATAGTTCTCAATGTAGTTCTTTCTCTCTAACTACACTTCATCACTCTTTGTGGTGAACTTCATGTAGTGAGCTGGAACTTCCAGCCCTCCTCTCTTTTATCTCTGAAAATTATTGCAAGAATGTCTTTCGTTTTTTTTAAACCCCATAGATGAGTGAGACTATTCTGTGTCTATCTCTCTCCCCTGACTTATTTGATTCAGCATAATAGATTCCATGTACATCCATGTATGGAAAAATTTCATGACTTCATCTCTCCTGACGGCTGCATAGTATGGCTGCATACTAGTCCATTGTGTATATGTACCATAGTCTCTTTAGCATTCATCTGTTAAAGAGCATCTTGGTTGCTTCCAGAGTCTGGCTATTGTAAATAGCGCTGCAATGAATATAGGTGTGAGGAAGGGATTTTTGTATTGTATTTTTGTGTTCCTAGGGTATATCCCTAGGAGTGGTATAGGTGGATTGTTTGAGAGCTCAATATTCAGTTTTTGGAGGAATTTCCATATTGCTTTCCATAAAGGTTGGACTAGGTGGCATTTCCACCAACAGTGGATATGAGTTCCTTTTTCTCCACATCTCTGACAGCACTGCTTGTTCTCATTCTTTGTAATGTGCGTCAATCTCTGTGGTGTGAGATGGTACCTCATAGTTGTTTTGATTTGCACCACCCTGATGATTAGTAATGTGGAGCATTTTCTCATGTGCCTTTTGGTCATTTGTATTTCTTTTTTGTCAAAGTGTCTGTCCATTTCTTCTCCCCATTTTTTGATGGGATTAGATGTTTTTTTCTTGTAAAGTTCTGTCAGTGCCTTGTATATTTTGGAGATTAGCCCCTCATCTGATGGGTATTGGGTGAATGGTTTCTCCCACTCAGTGGGTGGCTCTTGTATCCTGGGCAGAAGCTTCTCAGCTTAATATATTCCCATCTGTTTATCTCTGCTTCCACTTGTTTGGAGAGTGCAGTTGCCTCCTTGAGGATGCCTTAAGTCTCAATGTCATGGAGTATTTTACCTACATGTTGTTCTATATACCTTATGGTATCAAGTCTGATATCAAGGTCTTTAATCCATTTGGATTTTACCTTCATACATGATGTTAGCTAGGTGTCTAAGTTCGCTTTTTTGCAAGTGGCTAACCATTTGTGCCAACACCATTTGTTGAAGAGGCTTTCCCTGCTCCATTTAGGAATTCTTGCTCCTTTATCAAAAATTAGGTGATTATTATGTTTGGGAAACATTCTCTGAGTACTCAGGCCTATTCCACTGATCTGAGCATCTGTCTTTATTCCAAAACCATGCTTTTTTGATAACGATTGCTTTGTAATACAGTTTAAAGTTGGGGAAAGTAATGCCTCCCATATTCCTTTTCCCAAGGATTGCTTTAGCTATTCGAGGGTGTTTATTGTTCCAAATGAATTTTAGAAGTATTTGATCCACTTCTTTGAAGAATGTCATGGAAATCTTTAGAGGGATCACATTAAATCTGTATAACACTTTGGGGAGTATTGCCATTTTAATGATGTTAACCCTTCCAATCCATGAGCAGGGTATGTGTTTCCATTTCCGTGTGTTCTCTCTTATTTCTTGGAGCAGGGTTTTATAGTTTTCTTTGTATAGGTCCTTCATGTCTTTGGTCAAGTTGACTCCAAGATATTTGAGTTTGTGTGGCACTAATGTGAATGGGGTTGTTTTTGTTTTTGTTTTTTTTTTTTGGTTTTTGGGCCACACCCGTTGACGCTCAGGGGTTACTCCTGGCTATGTGCTCAGAAGTTGCTCCTGGCTTGGGGGACCATATGGGATGCCAGGGGATCGAACCGTGGTCCATCCAGGCTAGCGCAGGCAAGGCAGGCACCTTACCTCTAGTGCCACCGCCCGGCCCCGGGTTGTTTTCTTAATGTCCATTTCTCCCCTATCATTATTGGTGTATAAAAAGGGCATTGATTTCTGTGTGTTAATTTTGTAGCCTGCCACCTTGCTATATGAATCTATTGTTTCTAGGAGCTTTTTGGCAGTCTTTAGGGTTTTCTAAGTAGAATATCATGTGAGTATCAGTAAGAGCTTGACTTCTTCATTTCCTATCTAGATTCCCTTCATATCTTTTTCTTGCCTAATCGCTATAGCAAGTACTTCCAGTACTGTGTTGAAGAGGAGTGATGAGAGTGGAGAGCCTTTTCTTGTACCAGAATTTAGAGGGAAGGATTTTAGTTTTTCTCATTGAGGATAATATTTGCCATTGGCTTGTGGTAGATGGCATTAACTATATTGAGAAAGGTTCCTTTCATTCCCATCTTGCTGAGAGTTTTTTTATCAAAAACAGGTGTTGGACCTTATCAAATACTTTCTCTGCATCTATTAATATGATCATGTGATTTTTATTTTTTCTTGTTGACGGTGTGTATTATGTTGATAGATTTATGGATGTTAAACCATCCTTTCATTCCTGGGATAAAACCTACTTGATAGTAGTGAATTATCTTCTTGATGAGGCACTGGATCTCCATAAAAGCTGTTTGGAAGTGTTTCCGTTTTTTTAATTTCATGAATGAGCCTGGCTAGGATTAGTAGTAGTTCCTCTTGAAAGGTTTGAAAGAATCCATTAGTAGATCAATCTGGGCCTGAATTTTTCCTTTTGAGTAGACATTTGATTACTGTTTTAATTTGCTCAATAGTGATGGGGGTGTTTAGATATGCTACATCCTCCTTACTCAACCATGGGAGGTTATAAAAGTCCAATAATTTATTTATTTCTTCCAGGTTCTCATGTTTAGTGGCATAGAGTTTCTCAAAGTAGTCTCTAATTACCCTTTGAATCTCTGCAATATCTGTAGTGATCTCCCCCTTTTCATTTCTAGTATGGGTTATCAAATTCCTCTCTCTCTCTCTTTCTTTGTGAGTTTTGCCAATGGTCTATCTTGTTTTTTTTTGTTTCTTTGTTTGTTTGTTTGTTTTTCAAGAAACCAACTTCTACTTTTGTTGATCTTTCGTATTGTTTTTTTGGGGGGGGTTCTAATTCATTGATTTCTGCTCTAAGTTTTGTTTTTTCCTTTTGCCTCTCTATTTTTGGTTCCTTTTGTTGATCGTTTTTAATTTTATAAGCTGCGTCATTAAGCTGTTCAGATATGCCCCTTCTTCCTTCCTGATGTGTGCTTGCAAAGGTATAAATTTTCCTCTCAGGACCGCTTTTGCTGTGTCCCATGGGTTCTGATAGTTTGTGTCTTCATTGTCATTTGTTTCCAGGAAAGTTTTGATTTCTTCTTTGATTTCATCTTGGACCCACTGGTTGTTCAGTAGCAGGCTGTTTAATTTCCAGTTGTTAACTTTCTTCTTCTGTGTCCCTTTGTACTTCACATCTAATTTCAGAGCCTGTGGTCAGCAAAGGTTGCCTGCAAATTTTCTATCCTCTTGATTTTATAGAGGTATGTTTTATGTACCAGCATGTGGTCTATCCTGGAGAATGACCCATATATATTGGAGAAGAATGTATATCCAGGTTTCTGGGGATGGAGTGTACTATATATATACATATACATATATATATATATGTATATATATATATATACTAGTCCTTTTTCTCCCATTTCTCTTTTCAGGGCTAGTATATTTTTGTTGGGTTTCAGTCTGGAAAAATCTACTTTCTTAAAGCAATCAAAGTGACCCTCATGTACCCAAGGCTTTTAGTATCCCCTTTGTTCATTCATTTGTTCCTAGGAAGATGATATCGTTCACTCATGTCTGTCTTTGAAAACAATTTACTAAAACTTAACTTAGAAAATATTTTTATTTCCCCTTAGTTTTTCTTGCAAGTAATTTTAGGGACCAGAGAAAAAGTACAGGCTAATTGAAGGCACTTGCATAACTGACCTTGAATCCTTCAGACCTCAGTTCACATCCCCAGTACTTCTGATAGTCCCCTAAACATCCACATCCATCACTCCAGGCATAGAACCAGTAATAGTTCCTGAGCACTAAAGGATGTGGCCCAGAGCCCTTCCACCTAGAAAAAAATTTAAAAAATAATTTCGAAGACTAAGCATTATAAAAACTAGTACATCTCCTTATGCCCTCAGTTCCCACTAAGATTAATATTTTTATGTACATGATTTTCTATGTTTCATAATTGCAACTTTCATATTTAAAGATATCTAATATTTAAAGACATCTACTCCCTTATTTACTTCCTCTCTTCATACTCATGGATTAATTTATTTTATGGGCTATAATACATTCCTGTAGTTATTTTTATTAAACTGTCCTATATTTGGCCACTGTAAATTTCTAGTTGATTCCTATATTCTTCTATATTTGTAAACATTTCAGACATCACAAGTATATTCCAGGTTCATCTTGGAGTCTGCCATCGTCCTTGAATCAAACATGATTTAAAAAACCATAGTTTCTTTTATTGAAAAATGGCATTTGGAAGATAATAGTTAGCTACAACTTGTATTTGTGACTGCTAGGATATAAAGAAAATATTTGTAATGCACTGAATTATATAGCCTATATATGACTGCTGCCTTCAGGCCATCAATATGACATGAAATCAACAAATTGAATTTTGATTATTCGACCTACATATTAGAAATAAGTATTTTTGTTATCTACAATAGGTATTTAGGCAGTATAAGTATAAGCATGTGAGTCACTTGCCTTGCATGTGGCCAAACTGGGTTTAATTCTTGGTCCAGCAATATGGATCTCCTGAGTATCACAGTAGGAATCCCTGAGTTCAGAGCCAGGAGTAAGCCCTGGGCACCTCTGAGAACCCAGAGAGATATTGCATTTTCAGAAATGCAGCTTATTAATGTAATAGACTTATTAAACTTTATTTAGTACGTGGCCTGGGACTGTTATATTTGTGGGAAGAAGTAGTAAATAAAATAATGATCCAATTCTCATGGATGTGAGTCCAGTTCTAGCTACGCACTGCCCAATAAGTTAATGTCAAGTGTTAGTCCTTGTTGATAACATGGGTATAAATAACAGTGTTAGTAAATTTCCTTTTAAGGGCACATTCTGAATGTTACGTTAGATAATATGTAAAAATCAGAAAGTACTGTGTATATCACTCAAAAATATTAGTCATAAAAGATGCCGATACTTCATTGGCATAATCCATGCTAGTAAAAAATAAGGCAGTTATGGAGACAAAATTAACAACAATACAAGAGTGTTGAAAAGGAGAGCTTCAAGAAAGCTTAAAACACTGATGACCAAGTTTAAGGAGCAGGTCCTTCTAGCTAAGATAGTCTTAAGATATGATTACATGGAGTTATATAAATAGAACATTCCAGAAGAGTAATTCAGCCTGAGCAATACTTCTGGATAAGAAATGGCCCTTTTAGAAGTGGTCTGGGCTAATCTGATAGTATCAAAAACGGGAAAAAAAAATCTTTCCTTTGGAGTTTAAAGGTCTTAGAATACTAATGTTAAGGAACTAGTACTTTATTAGGAAAATAATAAGGAGAAAGACCATGTTTTATACTTTAAAATCAGAACTTAGATATTTCAGTATTTAGCAGTGAGATATAATGAAAGGAATGCTGAGGTCCAATCTATGAAAGAATCACAGAGAACTGTCACATTGAACTGGCCAGAATTAACTGCAGGTTTCAGAGCATTGGGTCCACTTCAGTGGTGAGCTGGAAGACAGAGCCTAGAAAATCACTTCTCAAGAGATCTCTCTACAATATCATTTCTCTTAAAATGTCTCTTTATTTTTTTTAGAAAAGTGGAAATGTTTTAAAAACTAGCCTTTCAGGAGAAAAAGTAAAATTCTCATCTGAGATGTTTACCAATGTTCATTTGTAAATTTTGGTCCTTTGGTGGATTTTAATCTACAATGATATTTAGGTGAAATGTTCTTGAAGCTGAGATGAACCTGAAATAGTCACCTGTCATTGGTCAGTCATTAGAAATTCACTGACCTGGGCCCGGAGAGATAGCACAGCGGCGTTTGCCTTGCAAGCAGCCGATCCAGGACCAAAGGTGGTTGGTTCGAATCCCGGTGTCCCATATGGGTCCCCTGTGCCTTCCAGGAGCTATTTCTGAGCAGACAGCCAGGAGTAACCCCTGAGCAATGCCGGGTGTGGCCCAAAAACCAAAAAAAAAAAAAAAGAAAGAAAGAAATTCACTGACCTTTATTTTGGGGATGGCATCTGTAATTGTTCCATTGTATTTAGAAATTCACAGATCTGGGGTATAAAGAACTTTTGGTCCTCCATAGATTTTTTTTCCCCTCTGATTTCTTTCATGATTTTTATTTGTTTTTGTTTGGGGTCATGCCCGGTGAAGCTCAGGGGTTACTACTGGCTCTGAGCTCAGGAATCATGCTTGCCTTGGAAGGTCTCTGGGACCATTTGGGATGCCAGGGATCAAACTCTGGTTAACCACATGCAAGGCAAGTCACTATACTATCCCTTCAATTCCTACCCCCCCCCCCGCCCAAATGTTCTGGATATGTGTGTGGAGAGGGGTAGTGACTGTGTGGGTGGGTTGCATGTTTATTTAGTTTTGGGGCCACACCCAGCAATGTTCAGGGCTTACTTCTGACTCTGCTTTAGGGCTCAGACCTGTACTATGTACCCAGCTCCAGTTCCAGGAATTATCTTTGATTTTTAGCTTGAAAATGATATGCCACGGGGTATTGTGTTGCTGGTGTGGTCTGTATCCTATTTGATATTCTCTAAGCTTCTCAAATCTGTAGTCTGACATCAATTTAAGGAAAGTCTGGTGTTAATTTAAGGAAATTCTCTATAACCATTAGTTGTTTTGTTCTGTTTGTTTGTTTGGGGGTCACATCCAGTGATGCTCGGGGACTATTCTTGGTGGCTCTGTCCTTGAGAGTCCCTATGCTGCCCAGGGGACCAGGAGGTGCTGGGGATCAAGCCCAGGCCTCCCGCATGCAAAGCATTAATTGGAACTTACTCCTTCTTCTCTCTTTCTCTCTCTGTCTCTGTTTCTCTCTGTCTCTGTCTCTTTCTCTTTCTCCCCGACCCTCATAATTGTTGTCTAAATATTTCTTGTGTAATTTTCTAAGTTAAGTTGCCTTCTAGTTTTTCCATACTCACATTAAAACTTTCGTGGCAGTCATACAATTCTTGGAAATACAATTCGTATTTTGCCCCTTCTTATCTTGTGTTCTGGGGAGGCTCAAGTGAGTTATCCTCAAATTTTGAGGTCTTCTTAATTTTGTGCAGTCGACCAGTAAGTCCATCAAAGGCATTCTTCATTTGTGTTATTGTATTGTATTGTATTGTATTGTATTGTATTGTATGTTATTTTATTTTTTAGTGATTTTATTTTCTCTTTCACTTCCTTTTTGATTTCTTAGGAATTCCATCTACTTACCTTGTCTCTCTGTTATTACATACTATTTTACCCACTAAAACTCTTGACATTTTCATCATGATTCTTTTAAATTTCCAGTTTAATAGATGGCAATTTTCTATGTTCACTCTTTTTAACTTAAGAGAATATTAGCATCCGGGCTGGAGTGGTGGTGCAGTGGTAGGGCATTTGCCTTGCACCTAGGACAGACCGTGGTTCAATCCCCCAGCATCCCTTATTGTCCCCCAAGCTAGGAGCGATTTTTGAGCACAGAGCCAGGAGTAATCCCTGAGCATCACCGGGTGTGAGGGGGTGAGAGAGAGAGAGAGACAGAGAGAGAGAGAGAGAGAGAGAGAGAGAGAGAGAGAGAGACAGACAGACAGACAGAGAGAGAGAGACAGAGAGAGACAGAGAGAGAGACAGAGAGACAGAGAGTCAGACAGAGACAGACAGAGAGAGAAAGAGAGAGACAGAGAGAGAGAGAGAGAGAGGCCTTACCATCTCACATACGTTATGGATCCAAAAAGAGTGCTTGCTTTTTTCAGTCTTTTAAGTTATTCACTTGCTATTAGCATTAGGAATCAGTCTAAGTTTCTTACAAAAACACCACCAGCCCCCAAATCGGAAGTCTATCTACCTAAGTTTGAACTCACTCCCCAAAACGTTCAGCCGTCAAAGCTCTCTTCTTTCTGAAATCCATGGTTCTAGTAAATATGACAATACATATTCAATTTACAAATGGGATTCCTTATAAAGATATAGTCAATGAAATATATTGCCTTGCTGTGGTCCCTTTAATAGGGAAGAAGGAGAATGTGGAAGAGTAGGAAACAACTTTGGTGTCTATTCTGTCTGTATCATTTACAATCTCTTGTGTTCTTCCCCTGAGTAATTTTTAATTAACTTGGAAGATCAGCTTTGGGGCCACACTGGAGGTACCCAGATGTTACTCCTAGATTGTTTCTGGGGGACCCATATGGTGCTCTAGATTGAACTCAGACACCTAGGTGTGAAACAAGAACTCTATTCCTTTATCCAGATTTTTAATTTATTAATACTCCTATGCAATTTTTAAAGCCATGATTTCATATAATTCTTATCTATCTGCACACCCTGTCCATATCTCCAGGGAATCATTTCCCTGAAGGTCTCCAAGGAACTCACTTTCTCAGGAAACCTTCCTCAACATGGCCTTTTATAAAAACATTTATCTCTGATTGAAATGACAAGTGTGTGTGATTCTTTTATCAATGTCCCTCCATCCCACTAGATTGATCACTTATTAAAAGAGGTCAAATAATGGATTTGATTTTGCTCATTGTGGCATATCTGGGACTCTGAACAGTGGCTGCCACCCTGTAAATATTTGTGAATAAAGGGATGAATGGACCAATTGCCTCACAGCCACATGCTTTTAGATGTCCAATGTTGTTCTCTGACTGGGAGATATGGTCATACCTAGGAGTGGAGATTCAGTAGATGCCACATTTTTTTTTACCAAGTTTCCTTGCAAACTAGATTCAGTTATGGAAAAGCAGACCCTACCTTACCTGCTTACTGATGAATCCTTGACAACTGAATAAGGACTTGGCTCTTGGTAGATACTTTATACTGTTATTGAGTTTAGGTGTTCTATATAGGGAACATATGTTCTTTCTTTTTTCTCTTCTTTTATTCTATATATTTTTGATGGCATGCATTGAACCCCTGAATTCATATATTCAAAGCATGAGCTCTACTATTGAGCTATAATCCCTGACTGCAACTCCAAATTTGACTTTTAGTATATAGTATATGTATATATATATATATATATATATATATATATATATATATATATATATATACTTTTAGTATATAGGTTTACCAGGGCTGCTGATACAAAGCTTCATGCACAGGATGTCTCAAAGGGCAAACATCCATCAATCCATCACTTTATCTTTCCAGAGACTTAAATCCAAGATCAGGTGTAGATGGAGTACTTCTTCTGAGGTCTCTCTTTTGGGCTTGCAAATGATCATTTTCTCTCCAGGTCTTTGCATAATGTGTGTGCATATGTGTGTGTCCATGTCCAAGTTTCCTCTTCTCATAGGACACACAAAGATTTGTCTAGAATCCACCTTAATAACCTCATGTTAATCTAATTTACCTCTTTAAAGATAACCTCTCTCCAAAGATAATTACATTCTGAGGTATCCAGGCAGGTGGATGAAGTAGCCCAATTAGATCTAGATCACATGATGAATAAACTTAACCAAGATCTACAAGGCTTGCATCATAGATTTTTATCTACAATGTCAGGAATTGTCTTAAAGTATCAGGCTCTTCTGGAATTTCTAAAATTATTTTCGGTAGGTAGTCATATATAAATAAGACTGGGTCTAAAGAAACCAACTTTTCTCAGAAACATTTAACAATTGACCAGCTAATATATAGATGCTACATCTGGTCACAGCTAGGATAAAATGGAATGCATTTGACACATGACACAGAGCATGCTTGTGGAAGTGCCTAAAGGAAAAGGGTTGAATCAGCATCCAGAGGATAACAATAAATAGGAAACTATTTTCATCAAGCAGACTTGTTGTTTGATACTTCACTATTTTTGTGGGATATTTTTAAAAGGCAAATAAACCTCAGTAAATTAGAGTGTTGCAACCTAATATTGGGTTCCAGCTCATAAATATTTTTCTCCGGAGTTCATCTGGAAGCATTTCAGACAGACTGTTAGGATTATTACTTTCTGGGATAAAATTATGCTCTTTTTTTTTTCAAACATTTCTTCCTTCAAACTCATAACCTTCCTCTTGGTAATATTTTGCATGTTGCAATAAAAAAGGCAAGGAAGAAAAGCAGCCTCGGCCTATTTTTAGAGGAACACATTTGCCAAACTCAAGGAGACTTATCTAAATGCCCACTTCCCACAGACATGAGCTATTTTTCCAGAGCCACTTAAGTCAGTTGCATAACCCACTTAAAAGTCAACAGTACCCTAGTGACATATCACCTCAAGACCCCATCATTTTACACATGAGTTCGTATCCCTTATTTTTCTTAATATCACTCTTATGAGAAGGGAGCAGACCTTGAGTGCATTCAGATTCCAGGGTCACATGACAACTTCCTTTGTCTTTTATAGTCTGAGAGAAGAACTCAGTAGAACTAGGGTCTGGGGGACCGGAGAGATAGCACAGTGGCATTTGCTTTGCAAGCAGCTGATCAAGGACCAAAGGTGGTTGGTTCGAATCCTGGTGTCCCATATGGTCCCCCGTGCCTGCCAGGAGCTATTTCTGAGCAGAAAGCCAGGAGTCACCCCTGAGCACCACCTGGTGTGGCCCAAAAACAAAAAACAAAAAAAACAAAAAACAAAACAAACAAAAAAAAAAGAAGTGGGGTATGGACATGATGAGAAGGGCCTTGAGGGGTGTCAGAAGTATCCACAAGATACAAATCTTTAGGCCATGAACTGAAGCAGCTGAGTCCTGAATGAAGGTGACCAGGTCTACTAGCCAGGTCTGGTTAACTCAGAGAGCATACCAGAAACCAGCTACCCAGTGAGAAAGGAAAGAGAAATCTAAATTAGGCAGGAACAAAGTGGACTCCAGAGGCCAAAGGCCATTTTGGACTCAGAACAGAGAATGCAAAGTCCTGGGACACCAACCAGTTCAGACGACTGCTTAACTTTCTTTAGATCACTAAGGACTTGAATAGAGATCCGGTCATGACAAGCAGCTTTGGCATGAGTCATTGGGAAGTCAATGGCAGAGGAACTAAAATTTAGAATTTCTCCCTTTGTTACACTCCAATCAGATATTTTCCACTTAAAATAATGCACTTCAGAAGAAGGGCTCCAGAGATAAGAGAATGAGGATGATGCTAGCTTTACATGCAGCCAATGTGGATTTGATTCCCAATACTATATCTACGTTCCTCTGATACCTCCTAGAGGGATCTCTAAGAACAGAGCTAGGAGTAAGCTATGAGTATTGCCATGTGTGGCCTCCATTTTTTTTTATTTCTATTTTGAGCCACACCTGGCAGTGCTCAGGGGTTACTCCTGGATCTGCACTCAGAAATAGCTCCTGGCAGGCTTGGGGGACCATATAGGATGCGGAGTATCGAACCTGGGTCGATTTGCAAGGCAAATGCCCTATCACTGTGCTATCGCTCTGGCCCTCCTCTAATTTTTTAAAAGTAAATTTAAAAATTAAATAAAAATTAAAAAAAAAGACTTCAAAAGATAGTACAGAGATTTTAGAGATATTACAAATATTCATTAGGAGACAATTTAGGTATCAAATTCAGCCAGCAGATACCAAGAAATCTTTAAACTGATGTTTGGAATGACATTCTAAAATCTGGAAACAATGCAAGTGTCCTTTATTTGCCAGAGAGAGAGAGTCTGACCATTCTTGGACCACTGAAGAATGAAAAAGGAAGGGATTGGCAATGTGCAGTTCACGACTGACTCCCAAATTCACTTATCTGCAGGGAAGAAGCTAAAACGGTGATGGCTGAATGTCTCTGCTCTTTACATAGAACATTCTGGAAAGCAGATGAGCAAGTTTGACCGCAGGCAACTCTTATGATCAGGCTGGCCACAGACTGGTTCTGGGGGAAAGATTTGCTATAATGATGGAATTATTATAATATCTTAATTATAGTAGTGGTTGCAGGGTTGGATTGCAGGATTTAGCAAAGCTCTCCAATCAGGTTATGGAGAAGGGTGGCATTTAAGTTTTAGGAAACATATCTTCCTTTGGTAAAAATTTTGGGAGAAAAAATAGGTTACAGACATGCTTCGAAGAAGCGATGGGGTAAAAATAATTAAGACTTGTGGGTTCTGTAGCCAGACTTCCTGGGATTAAAATTTGAAATAACTTCTTTATGTTTAACTTCTCTGTAAATCTTTCTTTTTCTTTTAAATTTCAAAATAGGTATAATTAAATGATCTGCCCTATGGGTTTGTTATAACAGAGTAATTAGTTTATTTGAAATGTTTTAAATATTAGCTTTTTTTGCCCTATAAGCTTTTTTTTTTGGGGGGGGTCTTTGATGACTTGTTTAAACAAGGGAATATTACTGCTTTTATTTTACACATGCTCTTCCTGCTACCACATGTCTGTCATCAGTATGCCTGCATCCCTCCACCTATTTTTGGGGGGGGTGGTGGTGGTGACACCCAGTGGCAAAATTGCTCCTGGCAGGAATGGGAACTATATGGGATCCCGGGATTCAAACCACTTTTTCGTCCTGGATCAGCTGTGTTCAAGGCAAACTGTGCTATCTCTCTGGCCCATGCATTTCTCCATCTTTTTTTTTGTTTGTTTGTTTTTTGTTTGTGGGGTCACACCTGGCAGCGCTTAGGGGTTACTCCTGGCTCCATGCTCAGAAATCGCCCCCTGGCAGGCACAGGGGACCATATAGGATGCTGGGATTCGAACCACTGTCCTTCTGCATGAAAGGCAAATGCCTTACCTCCATGATATCTCTCCGGTTCCACATTTCTCCATCTTTAATCACCTCCCCTGACCTCTCTCCCAGCACCGCTGGGACCACAGAGCTGTTTGAGGACAGGAATTAAACAATTGACAATTCCCACTAGAAACAAGCCAGAGATATGTTTAAAAGTTCGCTTTTGTTGGCTGCCTCTTTGCACAATTACTCGAAACAGTCTCAGAATAAATTCCCCAGGTCTCAAATTAGCTGAGTCAAAGGTTTGCAAGATCATACATGATGACAGCCAAGAGAAAAGTGGGGCCAGAGGGTCCCCCACAAATAGCACATAGTTCCCTAGATCCAACATGTCTACACTCCACTCATCTTTTCATATTGTTCAGCAAAGGTCACTGATGGGGTCTCTTGGATTCTTTCGCTGGGGACCAACAATATAGCAACGTTTGAGATACACTCTTCATATCAACTTTTTTTGGTGAACTGCCTGTTTATCATCTCTTTATTAGGACATTTTATGAATAACTCATTTTATGAATAACTTGCATGTATTCGCTATGACACAGCATCGATAATAGTAATAATTCATATTTATTCTTCTCTAGATGCTGGGCCCCCTACATCCCAGAACAGGTGTACACAGCTGAGACTTTTCCTCATTTCTTTCATTTCTCTTCTGACCTTGCTCTAAGTCTTTTTTGCAAAAGCTGTCCAATTACTTTGTGGGGTCACCCCACTATTAGAAAGTCATCTTTTCAGAGTTTTATGTTCCCCCATTTCTTGTTGACTTGGAACTTCTTTATGACAGTTCTCACTGTCCAGAATTATTTTTTTAAGAGTAATTGCCTTTAAAATCCAAAATAAAGGACCAGAGCGAAAGCACAGCAGTAAAGCATTTGCCTTGCATGTCTACAACCTGGGACAGATCTAGGTTCAATCCCCAGCATCCCATATGGTCCCCGGAGCCTGCCAGGAGCAATTTCTGAGCATGGAGCTAGGAGTAACCCCTGAGCGCCACTAGATGTGGCCCAAAAACCAATAAAATAAAATAAAATAAAATAAAATAAAATAAAATCCAAAGGGCTGGAGAGATAGTACAGTATAGATAGGGCATGTACATTGCATGAAAGTCAAACTGTTTTTGATCCCACCACCACATATAATTCCCCAAGCCTGCCAGGAGTGGTCCCTGAATGCAGAGCTGAGAGCATCCCTGAGCACAGCCAGGATGGCCCCCAAACTAAATAAAATAAGTCAATTCAAATAAAATAAAATAGCCAATAAAATAGTAGGTGCCAACAAGCATTTTCAGTTTAGGGATTCATCACTAGTATTGGGGGGGGGGTTGGATCACTCCCGGTGGCGCTAAGGGGTTATTCCTGGCTCCATGCTCAGAAATCGCTCTTGGCAGGCTCAGGGGACCATATGGGATGCCAGGATTCAAACCACTGTCCTTCTGCATGCAAGGCAAACACTCTACCTTCATGCTTTCTCTCCAGCCCCGTCATTAGTATTTTTCTTTTCCTCTTTTCCTTTTTCTTTTTTATTTTTCTTTTCTTTCTTTCTTTCTTTGTTTGTTTTTGGGCCACACCACCCAGTGCTCAGGGGTTACTCCTGGCTCTGCGCTCAGAAATCACTCCTGGCTTTGGGGACCATATGGGATGTCGGGGTATCAAACCCACATTGGTCCGGGGTCAGCCATGTGCAAGGCAAATGCCCTACCACTGTGCTACCCTGAGCCCATTAGTATTTTCTTTAAGCAAATGGGAGTAAGTCCTGTGGAGAAGGAACAGGAAGGGAGGAAGACTTGCTCTAGGAAATGCAAGGCTTTCAGAAAGTTCTGGAAAATTCCAGATGATTCTGGGTGATTTTTTTGTTTTTGTTTTTGTTTTTTAATTTTGGGTTACACCCAGCAGTGCTCAGAGGCTACTCCTTGCTCTAGGCTCAGAAATCACCCCCAGCAGGCTCAGGGGACTATATGGGATGCCGGGATTCGAACCACCATCCTTCTGTATGCAAGGCAAATGCCTTACCTCCATGCTATTTCTCTGGCTCTGATTTGGATGATTTTTGCCCCGAGGTTTTTCATGGATGCCCAGATGCATCTCTTTTCTTACCATCCTCTCTCTTTTTCTGCCTCTTTCTGAATTCTGTACTCAATTCCTCTCAAACTCAAACCCACCCTCCTAACAGCCAGCATATACTTTTGCACTACTGATCCGGATTCAACCTTTGACATT
This sequence comes from Suncus etruscus, assembly GCF_024139225.1. NCBI lineage: Eukaryota > Metazoa > Chordata > Mammalia > Eulipotyphla > Soricidae > Suncus > Suncus etruscus. The sequence continues at coordinate 21,776,795 of NC_064854.1, read as the reverse complement.
CCATACAAATCCCAGGCCAGCCAGGAGTAATTCCTGAGTACAGAACCAGAAGTAACCCCTAAGCCTCATTGAGTGTGACCCCAAAACAAAACCTACAAAGAACTCCTTCCAACTCTCAAGTTTTCTGCCTTGATGAATAAAATCAGGCCCCATCTTTCCAGGACCACCTTTGAAAGTCTGACTCTTTTCTTCTTTGTTTAAAAAATAACAATTAAAAAAAAAAGTAAAATACAGAAGAGAGATGTAATAAATCTCTTGTGACCTCACATGCTTAGGGTAATTTTTCTTGCCAACTAATCCTGACTTCATGCAAATGTCCCCTTTTGTATCCTTAAAAGTTCCCAGTTGTTGTATCAAAAGCCAAAAGGGAAACAAACTGTTCCCCCACAGTGTAAGGTGATAACAAGAATCTCAGTTTTTTTGACCATAGTCAGGATTAAAGGAGAAGAAGCACTTTCACTGGCCATTAAAGAAAGAAGGAAGGGAGGGAGGGTATTGTCTTTCTTTTACACTTTGCCTTTAGAAAATCTCCATAATTAAAAGAAGTCCTTGGTATCTAAAAGAGGGAGAAAATTCACAATGATGAATTCAAATATCAGCACCAGTATTTTAGGGGGTCAAGACCTGGGCTAGCTCAGTCGCAAAATCACCTGTCTGCAACATGAGGACATGATGATTCCTGCCACCATCCCATATGTCCCAGATGGTAGCTCTGCCATTTGGGATTATCCATCTTCGCTCATCCCAAGCACAACAAAGAAAGGGAAATATTTTGTTTCCCTATCTTCCAAATAGCATGGTCCTCAGATTGTCACGTGAACTCTCAAATGTAAAGGAATTATGTAAGATGTTTAGAAACTATGTTTGTGTATGTGTGTGTGGGGGGGGTGTATTTGTGTATTCTAGAGCTATGCCAACATTTCCACCTTTAGCTATAGATATCAAAAGGAGTACACATATCAAAAGACCGCATAGTACTTATCAAAGCAAATCACATAGTTTAGAAGGACAAATTGGTTAAACACACAAAACAGAAAATCAATTCTCCTCCCCCAGAGAGATGTGATCTGGGCTGAAGGTTGTGCACAAATGCTTCAGGCCTTTTCCAACAGGCACCATCCCAAGGTGCTGTCTCCAAGGACAAACATACTTTTGTGGTAGATTAACTGTTTTCTTGGCCTCTGAGTAACTGTGGCCACATTCTCTTCAAGAAAATTGTGGCCTGTTTTACCAGTTATTTTCTTTTGCAAGACTAGGAAAATCCCTATTCGAGGGCACAGAAAAGAAGGCTCTGAAAGGAACAGGTCTCTTGATCCTTGCCAGTACTAGAAGGTCTCAACTTTTTAAGACATGATGTCGGCCTTCTGTTCTTTTCTAGAATTTTCTAGAGTGTGTGTGTGTGTGTGTGTGTGTGTGTGTGTGTGTGTGTGTGTCTTTCTCTCCCAACACCCTCCAGTGTCCATGCCAAAATCTGGCAAGATTTATTCTTGTTCACATTAGCTCGTTCTAAGATAATGCTTCTTCTCTCCTCTCTCCTCTTTATTATCCTGTTATGACTATTCATCCAGTGTGCAGGCCTTTATGTAGTCCCTTCTCTGTTCTGCCTCCGAGCCCAGTACTGTGAACTTCTCTCTTTATTCATGACATTCCCTTAATAGCTTGGACTTGCCCGACTGAAGAAGGGCTCGTGTCTTGGAAGAGCTTGACTGTCTTGCTTTCTTGGCCATTTCCATTAAATCAAATTTATTGTTCATTCCTAAAATGTTGATTCTCTGTGTGTAAATAGCTCACCTTATTTGGGGCCAAGAGCAAAACACATAAATGGCTTTGCCTGTTTCTAATAGGAAAGCTTCCCTGGGCAATGTGCTGTGTTGTGATAGTCCACAAATGGAGACCGGGCCACCAAGGCCTCCCTGTGTTACCCTTGACTAAATGTTAGAGTTCAAGGCTACCCTGGAAGAAAGATTTCACATCTACTCACACCTCTAATGAGTGATACTAATAACAGAACAATCCTCGGTTATTACCCTACTGATAACCAGGAACTTTTGTGTTGCCAATCCAGCTGGGACACAGATTCATCTACTGTTTAACCTAAAGTCAGTTGATGCCTTAGTCTCCTTTTTGGTTTTTGGCCACACCCAGTGTTGCTCAGGGGATACTCTTGGCTCTGTGCTCAGGAATCATTCCTGGGGGAACACATGGGATGCCAGAAATCGACCTGGGTCAGCACATGCAAAACAAACATCCTACATGTAGTTTAAATCTAAAATATAAAGTCTTAATATTGGGATGAGGTCTTTCTCAGCATGGCAAGGCTCCTGTAATTTCTTGGCCAGCAGATCTGAAGGGTGCAGGAAAATGGTGGAGAGATTCACAAGCAGTTAAAAGAAATTTCAGGAGAAACTTTATTACACGGTCAGATTTATTTTATTTTATTTTATTTTATTTATTTTAGCCAGCTTTATTACATGGTCCTATGTGCATTTCTCCACATAGCTTCTATGCTAAGTTTTTTAAACAGTCTCCTCCAGCTGCCCTCCATCCATCCTTGCTGTGTCTGTTTTTTTTTTTCTCCCCCCAGCCAGCATTATTTCCTATTCCAAACAGCAGCCCCCCCCTCAGTCCAGTGGGGGACTGACCATCTAGGTGGGATAAACAGAAAGTTGGGGGAGGGGTAACACCTACCTACTGTGCTATTGCACCAGCCTCTGCCTTAGTCTCCTTATTTACCTCCAGAGTGATGCTAAGAACAGATAACTCCTTCATGTGTGTTAAGAGTATGTTCTTTTTTTTTTGTATTTTTTTGTTTTTTCGGACCACACCCATTTGATGCTCAGGGGTTACTCCTGGCTAAGTGCTCAGAAATTGCCCCTGGCTTAGGGGGACCATATGGGACGCCGGGGGATCGAACTGCGGTCGCGGTCCTTCCTTGGCTAGCGCTCGCAAGGCAGACACCTTACCGGCCCCGAGGTCTGTTCTTTAGAACAATTCCTAGTCTGGGGCTAGCCCTGTAGTCTAGCAGGTAGAGTACTTGCCTTGTATGAGGCCAACCTGTGCTCAATCCCCATATGGGGCCCTGAGCCCCACCAGAAAAGAACCTAAGCTCAGAACCAGGAATAAGCCTGAGCACCTCTGTGACATGAAAACAAAACAAAACAAAACAAAATCTCTAGCTGCAGTAGATGTGCCATGATGCTGTTCATTGGCTATCACTATTGTTATTGAAGATACTAATATTTCAGCCATTCCATACATTTCAGATCATTTTGCCAAAAGTCTATTCACGATCCACTTGTTAGTACAGCACAAATGATTGTGCCAAAATGTTAGAAAGGATGTGCCTCCAGTTGTTCCTAGGAGGAAAGGGGATAAAGAACAATATATATCATGTGCTGGAACCAGTAGGCACTAGGCCCAGGAGTCTCCCTTCTGCATTTCTTAAGCCTTAAAAGATGGAGAGACAGTATTAAAATGAGTTCCCTAAATATGCCTAGAAAAAAATTTTTTTGTGATTTTTGGGTCACACCAGGCAGTGCTCAGGGGTTACTCCTGGCTCCATGCTCCTGGCAGGCACAGGTGACCATATGGGATGACGGGATTTTAACTGATGACCTTCTGCATGAAAGGCAAACGCCTTACCTCCATGCTATCTCTCCGGCCCCAAGAAAATTGTTTTTTTGCCTAAGAACCAGAGGGGTTTGAAATCTACTAGGTTTTGAGTCATATCCATAAAGGATTTTATGTCCCTTCCAAAAAATGTCTTCAAAGGAAAGTGTGATTGGTCCCCTGACTTTTATGACTCTCTCATGCCAGCATGAGTGGGCTGGCAGAGTGATGAGTTTGAGACTGTTCTTATAACATGTGGTATGTGTTTTGTTTTGTCTTTATTTAGATTTAATTGTGGGTGCATTTGGAACCGGAAAAGTAGCAGTTTACAGGTATGTCATGGGTGAGGCATGCCAATGTTATTTGTTTTTTAATTGATGTCTGACATTGTCTTTATTTCCAGGAGCACATCATAAAGGTTTGATATTTGTATTTGTTACTGAAAGATCATAGTAGATCTGTTTAAAGTTCATCAACATATATAGATATAACTTTTAAACGTTTTATTTCTCTGCTCTTAGCAACTTTCAGACACACAGGACAGGGTCAGGTTGGTATGCCAAATCCTAATAATGCCAAGACCAAGTCATTTTATTTGAGGGCACTGGAAGGTTTGGGGCCTAGTTGACAGTGGTGCTCAATCCAAGATTGACCACATGCATGGCAAGTACCACCGTACTATATCCCTGGCTACAACTAGTAATTTTATAACTGGAGATACGTACTTCTTAAACCCACTGCCCTACCCCACCCTCAATGCTCTTGCTTCTGGCAACCACCAATCTGTTCTCTGTATCTAGTACTTTGGAATTCTTCCTTGTTTTCCTTTGTTTGGTTTTTAGGATTCCACCTATAAGTGAGATCATATGTTATTTATCTTTCTTTTAGTTAATTCATCAAAATGCCCCCAAGGCCCAGCTCTGTTGTTGCAAATGGCAAGATACCTTTGTTCATTTTACAAACAATAAGCTTAAGTGTTTCAAATGAAGAAGAGAAGAAAAAGAGGGAAAAGGGAGGAATTGAAGGAAAAGAAGGAAGAAGTAGAAAAAAGAAGAGAGGAAGAGAAGGAGGAGGAGGAGGAAGAAGAAGAGGAGGGGGAGGAGGAAGAGGTAGAAGAAGGAGAGGGGGAGGAGAATGAGGAGGAGGGGGAGGAAGAGGAGGAGAAGATTTATAAATCTTAGCAGGATTTGCAAAACAATACAGTTCTCAGGTGTTACTGTATTTGAATTCTCTTTGCTCAAGGAATTGTGGACACTAAGAGTTCAGAGTAGCCCAGAAATTTGGTAGCCCCCCAAAAAAAGAAAAGTAATAAACAACACTTCAGATGTGCTAGGTCTGTATTTAAAACCTGGTTCCTATACACACGTGTACCTTGGGCAAGTTCCTCTAACTATGAGTCTTAGATCGCTCAGTTCAAAAATGGGGGCTAACAGTTTTTTGTTAAAAATATTTTTTGGCTATGTGGTTTTGTTTTTTATTTTTTAGTTTTGTTAAAAGTTTGAGAATCTTGATGCCAAATACATGTAAGCTTACGGTCTCAAACAAAGGGCAGAAATCGAAGGTGAGGTGAGGGGTGCGGGAGCTAGCTGGTTTTGAACCTCAGAGAACCTTGTCAGCTTCCCCTTCTGGGTAAGGTCTTATTCCCCTTTGTCCCCTGGCACATCAGAGGGTCAGTGGACACTAATACAATTCCAGAGTCCCCTTCTGTGCCAAAGATGCCACAGACACTCAAACTATTTGTCTGAGCAGCCAGGAAGATGAGCCCCTAAGAGCTGATGGAAAGAGAGAGAGAGAGAGAGAGAGAGAGAGAGAGAGAGAGAGAGAGAGAGAGAGAGAGTGTCGTGGACACTAATAGAATTCCACAGTCCCCTTATGTGCCAAAGATGCCAGACACTCAAACTATTTGTTCGAGCAGCCAGGAAGATGAGCCCCTAAGAGCTAATGGAAGGAGAGAGAGAGAGAGAGAGAGAGAGAGAGAGAGAGAGAGAGAGAGAGAGAGAAAGAGAGAGAGAGAGACTGGCTCTGCCTAGCTATTTTTCTCTGAGTTTCCTACACAAGGATGACACAGCCAATACCTCTGTGAACTGTGCCCAGGCAACAACTGGGCTCATCAGAAATGAACAACAAATAGATAAAACACTCCATGACATTGAGACTAAAGGCATCTTCGAGGCAGAAACAGCAGTCTCCATACAAGTGGAAAAAGAGATAAACAGATGGGACTATATTTAAGCTATGAAGCTTCTGCACCTCAAAGGAAATAGTGCCTAGGATACAAAAGCCACCCACAGATTGAGAGAAACTATTCACCCAATACCTGTCAGATAAGGGGCTAATATCTAAGATATACAAGTTACTGACAGACTTAACAAGAAAAAAATATCTAATCCCATCAAAAATTGGGGAGAAGAAATGAACAGGCAATTTCTCAAAGAAGACATACAAATGGCCAAAAGGTACATGAAAAAATGCTCCACATTACTATTTATCAGGGAGATGCAAATCAAAACAATAATGAGTTACCATCTCACGCCACAGAAACTGGCACACATCACAAAGAACAAGAACAATAAGTGCTGGAAAGGAACTCTCATTCACTGCTGGTGGGAATGCCATCTAGTCCAGCCCTTATGGAAAACAAAATGGAGATTCCTCAAAAAACTAGAAATTGAGCTCCCATATTATCCAGCTATACCACTCCTAGGGATATACCTAGGAACACAAAAATAAAATTCAAATATCCCTTCCTCACACCTATATTCATCACAGCACTATTTACAATAGCCAGACTCTGGAAACAACCAAGATGCCCTTAACAGATGAATGGCTAAAGAAATGTATACACAATGGAATATTATGCAGCCAACAGAAGAGATGAAGTCATGAAATTTTCCTATACATGGATGTACATGGAATCTATTATGCTGAGTGAAATAAGTCAGAGGGGAGAGACAAAGAATAGTCTTACTTATCTATGGGTATTAAGAAAAATGAAAGACAACTGGTCCAATGGCAGTGGTTTACCAGAACTTATTAATGTTAGTACCACAAAAGTTGGTATTAACCCCCCCACTGCTCAATTTGACTGGCTTTAAAAAAAAAAAAGAAAAAGAAAAATGAAAGACATTATTGTAATAATGCCCAGAGATGAGGGCTAGAAGGACTGGCTCTTGATATGAAGCTCACCTCAAGGAGGGGTGAGTACAATTAGAACACTAACAACTACCATGACAATATTAATGAGTGAGAGAAGTAAAGTGCCTGTGTCAAATGCAGGCAGGGAATGTGGGTGGTGGGATAGGGGTGAATTGGTGGTGGGAATATTGCACTGGTGAAGCAGGGGGGTATGCTTTTTGTGACCAAAACTCAACTACAGTCATGTTTGTAATCACAGTGTTTAAATAAAATAAAATAAAAAATGCAAATATAGGCCCAGTGTGAGGTCTGTTGCTCTCTCAGGGCCATCCTGGGCTCAGGTCTCCCAGTGCCCTGCTTGAATGTTTATCCTCCCTCTTTTTTTCTCTTCTCCTTCTCCCTTTTTTTCCTTTCCTTCCTCCCTTCCTTCCTTTTCTCCTTCCTTCTTTCTCCCTTCCTCCCCTTGCTCCTGCCCCTGGGCCAGACCTGCCTTTCGAGTAACAGCTGGCTTCCAGTCTCCTCCCTCCCTTCCTTCGCCCCAATAAATGTCTGCCATGGCTAATCCTGTCTTGCCTCCCACTTTTCCAAAGACTGGAGTGAACACAATATGTAACAGAGCACAGATAAATAGTGGAAAGAAGCTTAGGAAAATTCCCCAGGGGGCTGTGGTGGTTACTTTAAAACTACTTAAATCAATACCTTAAAAAGTATGCTGCCCCCCCACCCCAGCACAGAACCCCATTTCATGCTCTCCCATCAAGGAACCCATCAATCAAAACTGTCCTGTTCTCCTTCCCAGGCCGTGGTTGTCTCAGTTGCAGCCTCACCAGGGTGCTTGAAACTGCATTTTTCTTAGAGTCTTCTCCAGCATGGCTGCCCTTTCGAACAGGGAGGCTCTGTGGAATTTTCCAGAGAAGACCTAGCTCTTCCCTCACAGCATTCAGGCTCCATTCATCCATGGTGGGGCCTGCCTGGTGTCTAGTTTTTATTTTTTGTTTTGTTTGTTTTGGGGCCACACCCAGTGGTGCTCAGGGCTTCCTCCTGCCTCTGTGCTCAGGAAACCACTCCTGGCAGGTTGAAGGGACTATACAGGATACCAGGAAATTGAACCTGGATCTTCGTATGCAAGGCAAATGCCCTCCCCACTGTGTTATCAATCCAGCCTAACATAACAAAGTTTTGGGGATTTTTTTTGGGGGGGATGTTTGTTTTGGGGCCAAACCCAGTGGCATTTAGAGCTTCCTCCTGGCAGGAATCAAACTTGGGTTGGCCTTCTCTGCTTGCCAGAGCTCCTGCTGGCCACCTAATCTGTTTTCAAGCTCCCCATTGGCACTGAGAACCACAGTGGTGTGTGAGGTGCATAAAGAAGCCATGACTGCTTCTGCCAGGTATTCAGCTAAACCTGCAAGACTTGACTGGAACATACACCAAGTTGAAGGTTCACCATTAGATGACAAGAGTATTCTCAAACCTCTTCCAGAAAAGCTGGAGAAAGAAGAGCAGATGCCAAAGCTGACTCTGCACAGTATCCCCCAAATCTGAGCACCTGCCCCATTCACACCCCGTGGCCTGGCTCTACAGGCCTGCAGCCTACTCCATTTCTAGCCAGGAGTGGCCAAATGAGCTTGGTGGCCTTGCACCAGGTCTGGTGCCCATCTGTTGGCATGGGATGAGGCGAGTCCTTAGTTCTGAGGCTGCAAGTGTGGGCACAGCCTCTGAAGTAGAAGGGAAGAGAAGGCCCAGGTTGGCACTGAACCCCATGTGTTCCCCCCCCCAGAGCGAGGCCAGTGGTGACCGTGGATGCCCAACTTCTGCTGAACCCCATGATCATCAACCTGGACAATAGAACTTGCCAGATTCCAGAGTCTCCGGGCCTGGTGGCATGGTAAGTGCACATATGTATGGGTGAATGCCTTCCATGCCTGGGGCCAGGCATCCATGCAACCAGCTTCTCGTACTCACATCTGGGGGTGCCTGAACCTCTGCATTGTAAAAGGACCATCAAGAGGGGCCCAGTACTATGTAAGTACACCAGTTTTAAGGGACAAGGAAGGAGGCTTCACAAGCTAAAGAGACCCATGACAGAAGGCTCAGGGGCTCATCTTTGGCCAAAAACTCAGCCTTGGAAGATAGTCAGGGAGATGAAAAGCGTAGAAACAGCTGCAGGGGTGCAGGAAGAGAACTCAGACAGCACATGTGCAAGGTGGCCCCTAGTACAGCTGATGTGACCCCTATTTTTTGTTGTTGTTTTGGGGCCACACCCAATGATGCTCAGGGCTTATTCCTGGCTCTGCAATCAGATATCACTCCTGGAAGAAGAACATATGGGATGCCTGAGATTGAACCTGGATTGCTGCTGTGCTATTGCTTTGGCCCCAAAGACTCCTTTTTTTTTTCTTTTTTTTCTTTTTTAAATGAGTAAGCATGGATGGTTCAATCCAGGTAAATGAGAGAACAAAGAGATCTCTATACCCTGGGCTCCATCTCTGTGGCTGTGGGTCCCATTCCTAGGAGATTGAGGGGGTCAGGGTCTCTTTATCTGACGTGTGGAATCTCTCAGCCTTTGTGCCCTTTGCTCCTTCTAGTTCTGAACACTGCCAGACAGTCACCTCTGCCACCAGACAGCAAAACCTGTCACCCAGCTCAGGGAGAGACACCCATTGGCTTCTCCACATCTGTCAAACTGGGGAATTTCAGTAGCATCTCACCCTCTGAAAATCCACTTTTGGGCATGTTTGAGAACTGCTCTTGTTTGGGGGAAAATATGGTTGAACCCAGAAATGTCTATGTCGAGTGTCCTTTCTGGCCAATTGCACTGGGTTGTATGGTGACTTGCCCTTAGATGGGAATTTACCCACCACCCCTCAAGTCTCAGTCTCTGTAGGTGGAGGAGGACCAGGAGGAACACAAATTCTTTGCTGGAAGCTTCCAAGCTCAACCAGGTTTGAAAGGAACTGGGAAATGCCCCCAGCACATTTGAAAAGGGTTTTAAACCATAAAATATTATAATGAAAACCTGATCTGAGAAAGCCAGTGAGAGCGCCAGGGCTTCTCCTGCCCTTGGCATGATTAAATAAACATGAAATGAACTGTGAAAGACTTTTGGGCATGAGCATTAAAATGTCACTGCTTCTCCCCAACAAACCCACCTTCACACACTGGTCCCTAGATGGACATGGGGCCAGAATGTTCTTATGTCTGTGCCATACTCTGCTAGGAAGAAGGAGTTGACTCAACTACGCTGCTTTATTCTGAGGATTTTTTTTTTTTGAGCCTTTCCAATGTTTTGATAAAAATTGAAGTTGTTTTCACAGACTTCTGTGGCCTGCTTAGCTGTATCGGAAGAATATTACGTTTTCCCTAGAAAATGCCTTTGTGCTGCATTTTCTGGTTGCATTAAATCATAGTATTAATTCGAAGCACACTTTGTCCCGTGGGAAAACAGACATAATGTATGCCTTTGGGGATTATTTATTCGATGTTGTCGCATACTTTTCCGGGCATTGGGCATCGTTTCATTTTCATGAGCAAATGTTTTGTGAATGGTGTCTCAGAGGATTCACAGATAGAAAATTGACAGCTATTTGAGGCTAGAATGGATCTTTCTGGGGTCCTTTCAATTTTACTCTAAGAAGTTAGGTCCATTTTCCCCTCCCTGAATGATTGAGAGACATTAGTTGATTTCCTGGGCTGTAATTTTTGCCTGCATTTGATATAAGCTTTATTGTCCATCTGAAAAGTGTTAAGTCAACTGCAACTTGGAAATAGTTCTTTATTTCCATCAATGCGCGTTTCTGTGTCTTTCAAACAGCTGTATCATTTTTATAAAGTATCTGCTACTGGCTTTTCTAAATTAGGAACCAAATGAAAGCCAGCTCACAAATATTAATATAATTGGTATTATCCAGCTGGAAAAATAAAAACTATTTAGTAAAACATTTTCATTTTTATAACTGTATCCACTTGGACAATCTGGAAAGGACTAGATGCAGGAGTCTCAAACTCAATTTACCTGGGGGTCGCAGGAGGCAAAGTTGGGGTGATCCTTGAGTGCAAAGTCAGTAGTAAGCCTTGAACATTGGGGGGTGTGACCCAAAAACTAAAACAAAACATAAAAGATTCCTCTAGGGCAGGGCCACAAAATGTTGTACGGAGGGCCACAAACGGCCCGCAGGCCACGAGTTTGAGACCCTTGGACTAGAGGATAGGTATGCCTAATTTATGGAAAATCAGATACTTATCAAGAAAGATCCAATTGGTCAGAATGAAAAATGGGCAGTGTTACTTTTGCACACTCTTTTACATGGATCCTGCTGTTTTCTCCCATCATGTATGCTTATGAGCAGCATAATGACACCAATTATTTTCTTTGAACACTCTTGTGTCAGGTTAGGACAAGCTAGAGAATCTGGATTGTGTTGTCCTGCCCTTGGACATCACAATCATGATAGAAAACAGCTTCTTATGGTGAGACTGTGAGAATAGCCTCTAACGAAAACCACGTGTTGATAAAGTTGCCGAGAAGCAGGACCCTCAGATATTGTCACAGGCAATATTAAATGATGTAGCGTCTATAGAAGACATAGTACATAGTACATAGCATCTCTAGAAGACATAGAAGAAAAAATACTTATAAAGTTTTTTATTGTTTTGTTTTGTTTTGTTTTGGGGGGGGCCATACCCAGGAGCACTCAGAGGTTTCTACTGGCTTAGTACTCAGAAGATATTCCTGGCAGATTCAGGGGACCATATGGGATGCCCAGGATGGAACTTGGGTTGGCTGTGTACAAGGAAAATATCCTGGGGCCGGGAAGGTGGCGCTAGACGTAAGGTGTCAGCCTTGCAAGCGCTAGCGTAGGACAGACCTCCGTTATTCCCCGGCTTCCCATATGGTCCCCCCAAGCCAGGGGCGATTTCTGAGCGCATAGCCAGGAGTAACCCCTGAGCGTCAAATGGGTGTGGCCCAAAAATCAAAAAAAAAAAAAAAGAAAATGTCCTAGCTGCTGTGTATCACTCCAGCCCCCATATATCAAGTTCTTAAACTAAAAACAGAAATATAATAGTCAGCAATATGACTCATTAAGTAGGTACTTGAAGTCTAGGAATAGACTTTGAAAAGACCTATGAACTTTGACAAGATTACCTTTGAAAAGTTTATCTTTAAAGATAAAGATTTATGAAAAGGGGGGATGGAAGAAAGATTTATGAGCCTCTATTTTCATAGAAGCATGAATCAGAATAGTGAACACATGGGAAATAGTATATTTGCCCATCAATGGATAACTGGATTCATAAAAGGGCCTATGTTCCAAGAAATACTACTCTGTTGTTTAAAAGGTAAAAAAAAAATGGTGACATCTTTGGGAAGAAATGGATGAGTGGTGAGGTGATTGTGCTAAGTAAAATAAGAAAGATAAGACTATTATCATATATGGAATAAAAGCTCAACTATTTAAAATTAGGAATCTTGACTTTTGTAAACAAATGGATGTCATTTGAGATGACTACACTAAGGGGAATATGTCCAGAGTGATTATGTCCAGAATATGTTCAGAATAAGTCCAAAGTACCAGAGTTTCTCTCATAGGATATAAATGGCCAAAGCAAACAAATACAACAAGAAAGTAACTTTTAGACAGAAAAATCACATGGAAAAGAGAAGAACGGGAAGGGAAGGGAAGGGAAGGGAAAAGGGAAGGAAAGAGAAGAGGGAAGGGAAAAGGGGAAGGAAAAGGGAAGGAAAGGGAAAACGGAAAGAGAGTGAAACTAAAAATATGATAAATAAAACATAGAGAAGTCAAATACTGAATAGTTTAGCAGATGAGTTTATTTTTCAAATATATCTTCACAGGGAAGAAATCTCAACCATAGTCATTGCCTTAATCTATTTCTACTTCAAAAAAAGTGCATTGCTTGGGACCAGAGCAAAATAGCACAGTGGTCGTTTACAGTAGGGCGTTTACCTTACACAAGGCTAACCTGGGACTGATCTAGGTTTGATCCCCAGCATCCTATATGGTCCCTAGAACCTCCCAGGAGTAATTTCTGAGTGCTGAATCAGGATAAACTCCTGAGTGCTGCTGGCTGTGGCCCAGTCCTCCCACACACACACACACACACACAATTGCATTGCTTTTAAATTATTTATATAATAAAATGCTGTCCTTGAAATTATTTTCATCCACCTATTGATCATTTTATTACAAAAGGAAGTTTATATTATGGACGCTAATGATGCTTTGAGATGATTTTAACACAGAATTGTATACTCCCACAAAAAAATAATTGGGATCCAGAAAAAAAATATCCCCAATTTGAAAGCCAAGAACTGGCCACAAAATGTAGATTCATAAAATAAATGATTCCTCTGTCCTGAAGAAACCTAATGAAAATCGACGTGGGCTGGATTTGTGATTTCTCTGGGGATTTGATACACTTGTAATGGCAGAGCCACTCAGGAAATCTCTGTCTCACTGGCATGTGGCAAATTATTTACCCTGAAGGGAGATACTTACTGAGGTCACAGCAGACAGATGAATCCCAGATGAGACATTTTCATTCCATTTGTCACAGGAAGCTGACATCTCATTGAAATGTGATTAGGAAGCATGTTGGGCTCCTTTATGATCCTCTTGGACATATTCAAGTTAGACTGGTATTGTTTGCTCCAGAAATTTTGCTAGACTGTCACTTAATTCTACCCAATATGTGGGGCCCTTCCTTCCTTTCCAAGTGAAGAAGGACCCTTTCATAGGCCGGAGGTTGAAGCTTGTCTTTTTCCCAGAGAGGAGTTGAGCTAAGACTGGTCTGGCTAAGACTTGGTTCTTCCTCATGTTCTCCACAGATAGGGCCCCTGCTGGCCAGCCCACAGATCACATAAATGCCTCACAGGATTGTGAGGAAGTTTGCTTGAAAGCTACCAAGTTTTCTTAAAGGGGGGTTTACCAATACCCCTGAAATCCTATACTACTCTAAATTGATAACAAATTACCAAAGAGAGGGAAAACTCAAAAAACAAAACAAAATAAAACCCAGGAAATCTTTCAAGCACATCTACCTGCTCTCTTGTGATGGCCTTTATAGGGCATCTCATTGGGCCCCAAGCTTTAGACTATCCTTCTCAACTCATGTTCTTACCTCTTCCTCCTCCTAATCTCTGCCTCTAATGCCCCTCACCCTGGAAAGCCACATACCAAATCACTGTTCCCTGCCAAGTGGCATGCTGTGTGACCACAGTATCTTATGCCACACATTTGAGGAGTTAATTTGACAAAATTATATCATTGTGGTGATGGTGCTGAAGCCCTATAACAACACGGGGGTGAACAGGGATGTTCAGTGCCAGAGATGGAAACCAAGAACTCACTCCTACAAGGTATCTTCCCTCTCCTTGAGCCCCAGCCCCAACCCAAGTTTTTGAACTTGACTTTCAGACCCCTATTCTGTCCTGAGCTTCCCAGACAACATAACCTCCTACACTTTGTCCATGCCAACTCTGTCATGGGTCCCCCAGTTCCTACATAAAAAGACCCTGTTCTTGCCCATCTCTAGGTGTCACCTCAATTGGTTTCCTTACTACTGAGACTGTCTTCACCCTATTGAAAGTCACAGTGGGCTGGATTTGTGATTTCTCTGGGGATTTGGTACTGACACTTGTAATGGCAGAGACCACTTTGGAAAACTAAATTTCATTTAGCCCATGGGTCAAGACTCCATCCACATTCTGTGAAGATACGTGCCAAGTAATGTATTCATTCAGCCACTGATTAAATCCGTGGACCTTCAGTAATAGTTTGTAAATTTATCTTCTGATGTAACAGTACCACCTGTCTGACACGGTTAGGATGTAGCCAGTTGGTGAGCGAGTAAAATAAATACATGTCTATGTATCTCTCTCTCTCTCTGTAGAGAGATATTTTCATCTCTCTCTAAATAGATATGGCTTAATCTATTTATATAGAAGAGGTTTAATGGGGGAAATGATAAATTTGTTCTATCTGGGGAAGAGAGAAAGCTTTGACTTCCAATTCACACCTTCATTAATTAACCCATTATGGACTGTTCTTTCCCACAGCTTTTCCTTAAGAGTGTGTGCTTCAGTAACAGGCCAGAGCATTTCAAACACAGTCGGTGAGTTTATTTTTCTTTTAAAAAAAAAAAAATACTCCTTAGGGCCAGAGCAGTGGTGCAGCGGTAGGGCGTTTGCCTTGCACGTGGCTAACCTAGGACGGACCATGGTTCAATCCCCCAGTGTCCCTATGGTGCCCCAAACCAGGAGCAATTTCTGAGCTTATAGCCAGGAGTAACCCCTGAGTGTCACTGGGTGTGGCCCAAAAACAAAACAAAAAAAAACAAAAACAAAAACAATAATAAGTCCTCTGCTATGCTAAGGAACTCACCAATAAGCATTTCAATGCACAGAACACAGAATGGCAGAAAACATTGAAAGACCCCTATCTGTAGGACTGTCCAGATTTCTGTTTTACATCTGGAAGACAAACTGGATTGAATTCACATTACTTGTAAACACAACTCTAATTCTTCAGGGCAAATGACTGATGACTAATGTCAAACCATCCATCAACAGCTTTTTCTAAGTTAAAGGGTACTTTAGAAACTCCTCTTATCCCCCACCCCCAACTCATGTATTGTTTTTAATCCCAACTATGAACAATTTTATTTATTTATTTATTTATTTATTTATTTATTTATTTATTTAGGGGGTTTCGGGTAACACCTGAGAGTGCTCAGGGATCACTCCTGGCTCTATGCTCAGAAGTTACTCTTGGCAGGCTCGGGGACTTTTTGGGATGCCAGGGTTTGAGCTGGGATGCATCCTGTGTTAGCCTCATGCAAGGCAAATGCCTTACCATTGTGCTACCACTCCGGACCCCAACTATGAACAATTTTTAAAGAAATGTGAAATTCCTGCCTTAGCTGAATGCTTATCTTTCCCTTCTGATTCTGGCTACTTCGCTTTGTCCTACAGGCCTAATGGCTGAGGTGCAGTTGGATTCCCTGAAGCAAAAGGGGGCTGTTAAACGAACCCTTTTCCTGGACAACCACCAGTCTCAGCTCGTCTTTCCACTCCGGATCCAGCAGCGGAAATCTCCTCAGTGCCAGGCCTTCACTGTCTACTTGCGAGTAAGTGTTCCCAAATCTTTCTTCTCTCTGGCTCTCTATTCCAGTGCTTCTCAAATAGTGGGGCATGCCCCCCAGGGGGGTCATGAGGCCCCATAAAGGGGTCGCATTTGACTTCGGCAAACACTGTCATAACAAGCTAAACCCTGTGTTTATGTCTCTGTATGTGTCTGGAGCTGAGAGTTGGTGTGTCCTGCTTCAAACCCCACTTCGAAAAGCTATGCATTGCAAAACGTGCTCACTGTAGGTAACCATTAATCCAGACATCACCTCTGATTAAAAAAATCAGCTCAAATTATTTTATATATTTTTGTTTTGCAGGTTAAAATTTTTTTTAATAAAGATTTTTACAGTCTCCCGGGAGGCGCGAAAAATGTTTTCTTCTTTCTAGGGAGGCATGACAGAAAATAATTGAGAAGCACTGCTCTATTCTCTTCTCTCTCTCCTCTCTCTCCCTCTCTCTTCCCCCACTCCTCTCTCCAGCTTCCTCAGACAGACAGGCCTAGCCCAGTCTTATGTCGAAGTTCGTTAGGCCACCTGTTCCCCTCTGAGCCCAAATTCCACTGACCCAATGAGGTCTTCCTTCATCCCAATGACTTTTTTTTTTTGCTCCCAACACAGTCTTGACAATAGCCCTTATTCAGGTGGTTTTCATTTATAACTGCCTCCTCCCCACCAAAAAAAAAAAAAAAACCTATAAAAGTTAAACACAATTTATTTGCATTTTTATCCTATGTGCGTATATTTGGCCAGATTTTATCAAAGTGTATGTCAGAGCCAACTCAGGAAAATGTTCAGGCCTTCGAAGACTTTATTAAAAGTAATTTATAATTATGTTTTAAGAGCAATGTGCTTGTGCAGTGACTCCAAAGACTACCATGAAATCAAAGAGCCCAAATACGTCTAGCACAAGAATTCCGACTCCTTAACAGGCAGCGCTGGTGACATTATTCTCTCTTGTTTCCTCTCCACCCCCTTGGCCAGGGCCTGAGATACTGAGGGAAAACTGGGACAAACCAGAAAGCTCACAATACATTCTAGAACATTATCTCCAACTGCCATCCTGCAGCAGACATTTCTTGACAGTCCTTGAAACAGTTATTGCTACTTAATGCACAGCCCTCCCCAATCCTGCTGGCACATTATAAATACTGAGAGATGGTTATTGTTTTGGGGGAAGCTTTCAAAAAATTATCAGGGACTACAGACCACTCCTGGGGTTACCAGGCCAAATGGTTTAGGGCTCATGTAAGTGAGGCTGGTACCACCAGGACCACTCCCAAGACCAAAAGTGGGACTTGGCATATGTAAGGACCTTCATGTGCCCCTGAGCCCCCTGTACTATATCCCTGACCCCATAAACCTTAATAAATCTTATTGTCAATAAGATTTAATTCATCTTTAAGTCTGCCTTTACCATCTAGAAATTTATATTTTCTGTTTGCACCAGTCCACTGGAGTAAGAGGTTGCAAACCACCCTTCTGGCATGGAAGGGTGAGGGCAGAACCCCCTTCTGGCATGGAAGGCTGAGGGCAGAACCTGGGTTCACACACACACACACACACACACACACACACACACACACACACACACACACACACATACACACACTTTTCCTATAGAAGAGTGCCTCAGGGGCTGGAGAGATAGCACAGCAGTAAGGCATTTGCCTTAGACGCAGAACAATGGTTCGAATCCCGCCATCCCATATGGTCTCCCGAGCCTGCCAGGAGCGATTTCTGAGCATAGAGCCAGGAGTAACCCCTGAGTGCTGCCGGGTGTGACCCAAAAACTGAAAGAAAGAAAAAAAAAAAAAAGAAGAGCACTTCACTTGTAATCTGGCCCAGCCATGTGAGCTGTTGAGGCAGGGGACACATAAGATTTCTTTGGATGAAGTCAAAGGCCTTCTCAGGAAATATATAAATAATTATATTTATACAGGCATATATAATATATGCTGTGAAAGAGCACCTGGGGTACCTCCCACGTGGTGATCAGGAGAGACCTGGAGACCCTTCTTAGCAATTATTGGCCAACTGACCTGGTGGTTTAAAGCAAGGATTCGAGGAAGTAATGTTGTTCAGTCCCTGTGGTGTTGGGGATACCTAGGCCACCCCAGGCAATGTTCAGCCTTCCAGGGCACTCAATGATACTAAGAGTTCAAGTGGTGCCCAGGATTGCACCAGGGCTGGCTCTCTGCAAGCCTGTGCCTTACCCCTGAGCTAGCTCTGCAGCCTCTAAACAAACTGTCTTGAAGTTAGTTGCATACCACCCCCCACCCCAGACTGACCAGCACCTCTAGTGACTGGCTACTAGGTCACCAGTGTCACCTCGGCACAGCCCCACATCTTGCTGCTCTTTCCCAGAGTTTGTCCTGAGCATGTGATTCTTTTCCCCAGGATGAAACCGAATTCCGAGATAAACTGTCTCCCATCAACATTACTTTGAATTACAGTTTGGACACCTCCACCTTCAAGGAAGGCTTGGAAGTAGCACCAATCCTCAACTACTACCGGGACAGTGCAATCAGCGAGCAGGTAAGTGGCCAGGACCCCGAAAACTGACGTTGGGTATTGTCACCCCGCATCTTGCACACCAAGTTGGGTTCTTTTTCCTTCGTGCATGCAAACCCAGGACCCAGGGACCGTTTGCTCCATGCCCGTCTGTGAGACGCAAGTTCCTGGGGTCCTCAGAAACCCTTTCCCTTGCACACCCTGGGTTTAATCTGTTCAAAATGTGGTCTGGTGGAAACAGTGGCCAGTGATCCGCCCACATGGCTAGAACAACATTCCTGGCACACACAATGGAATGAACTCGGTTGGGGCTGTAGGCTATACCTGCTTCCATCCCGAGTTCAAGACCAGACCTGGATTTGCAGAACAAAAAAGAATCTTGCATTTCCTGGGTTAAATCCTTGCTTAGATGCAAGGAAAAGCAACCCCAAAGTGACCCCAGACTCTCCCCGGTTAACTCCTGATGCCTGTCTGCATCCCACTAGGCTCACATCCTGGTGGACTGCGGGGAAGACAACATGTGTATCCCGGACTTGAAGCTGTGGGCGCAACCGTGAGTTTCAAGGAGGCTCCATCCAAAATCAACACCTCCCCCCACCCCCCGCACCCCACAACAACACCCTGTGTGCAATTCTCAAGCTCTGCCAGCCTCTGGGTCCCCACGGGGCTTGGGTCAACCCTGCTCTTTGAGGTGTCAAGGACTCCCTCAGAGTTTGCCCTTGGGGTCATTTTTGTCTTTCAGTGAAAGTGGGGGGAATGTTTTTGTTTGAAGGAAACTCATCACCCCGGGTGGTCTCCTTACATTCACTTGCCACAGGCCTGTGGGCAAAGGACCCCAGAAAATTCTTCCTGCTGCAAGTTAGCCAGAACAGGTTCTTGTAGGTGTAGCATCTCCAAAGTGGTTAAAGAAAGTTCTTTTTTTTTTCTTTCTGCTGAGGGGCATGGTTTGGGTTACACCTGGTGATGCTCAGGGATCACTCCTGGCCATGTTCAGGGGGAACCAAATAGGATGCCAGAGATCAAGCTCAGGCTGGCCACGTGCAAGGCAAGTGCCCTCCCTGATGTACTATAGTTCCAGCCCCTAAGGGAGTTAATTCTAGTCACAGAAGGGAAAGAGTCCCCAAAACAAGATGAGCTGAAGGCCTTCCCCATTGGTCCTGATGGCTACTCACCACCCACAGCTCATCCACGAAGCTCAGGAAAGAAATGAGACTGTGGGGGCTGGAGTGATAGCATATGGAAAAAGTGTTTGCCTTGCACGCAGCTTATTTGGTTTCAATCCCCAACATTCCATAGGGTCCCCAAGCCCATCAGGAGTGATTTCTGAGTGCAGAGTCAGGAGTAACTAACCCATGCATGCCACCAGATGTGACCCCAAAACAAAAACACAAAAAAGAAAGAAATGAGACTAAAACATAAAATAGCACAAGTGGAAAATGGAAATGCAGACTTGGTTCTTTTCCTGTATAATCTGGGTGTAACACCCCCAAACTCCCACTCCCAAAAAGTGAGAGGGTGCTTCTGCCACTCTAAGTCCTCAGGATTCAGCCAGTGTCTGAGGGCAAGTTTGTATTAAGTTCTCATTGGAATAGGCATTTCCAAATGTTGGATCGATATGAAGTTTAGAGTGTGTTAAATTTTCCCCAAATGCCTCAAAATCCTCATTCCAGGGGTTGGGGAGACAGTTCAAGGGTTAGGAAGACAGTTGGGGGTGTTTGTTCTGCCATGCTGAGACTGATCTCTAACCTCGACTGTGTCTTCTTCCCTTCCCCACATACCACCACAGCCCAATAATATCTCTTTGGGCCTAGATTTGAACCATACATCAGCCAGTGGTCCAGAACTGCCAAAAGTCACCTCGAATCCCAAGCACTGCTTGAGGCCCCTTCAGCAAAGATCCCAAACTCCTTTCTCTGCTTCTTGAGACATGCTTCTTCCCTTTCCCTTATTGTCTTCTCTGCCTTTCAAAACTGCTCATCTATCTGTCCTTAATGATCAATCAACATTGTCTCATTCTGGTCACACTGTGAGGAATTTGTACTGACAGATTGCTAGGTATATTGATAACTTGAAGATGTCCAAGTGGGAGGGCTGGCAATGGTATAAATTGTATACGGTATAAATTGAAGGAAAAAAATATTGCAAACCATTGACCAGGGCACCACTAGAACTTTATATGTGGACATACTCTTCTTGATTCTCTCCACAGCTCCCTCCTGCTAATTTATCATCTCTTTGGATCCTTCTTAAATTTGCACATCTTCCCTCTTGACCATCTCAGATATCTCCTCAAGTGAAAGATCCTGGAACCGGAAGTACCAAGTCTAATGGTCCTTTCTAAACTGTATTTTTAGAGATAAGCAGCAGGTCATCATTGGAGATGAGAATCACCTGATGTTCGTAATCAATGCGAGGAATGAAGGCGAGGGTGCCTATGAAGCTGAACTCTTTGTGACAATTCCAGAAGAGGCTGACTACGTGGGCGTTGAACGAGGTAACAAGGTAAGATGACCAATCCCTGGCAGGAGAGAAGAGCTGGGTGTGGGCTCTGCTCAGGGTTGACTCCTGGCTCTGTGCTCAGGGATCATTCCTGTGAGAGCTCAGGTGACATCTGGGGATGCCAAGGACCGAATCCAGGTGGGCCGTGTGCAAAAAGCTTATATTTAACCATTGTACTAATTCTCTTACTTCCAAGGTGAAAATATTTTTTAGGTCAAATCAGTATTAAGCAGAATTGTCTTAGCTGTCGGTTTCTTCCTAAATGAGAGAACAAATTGTTGTTGTTGATGTTTGTTTTTGTTTGTTTGTATTTTGCTGAGAGAGAAATTAGGATAAACTTGCATGATTTCTACAGTGCATTAGGCAGAAATGTGAGCCGAAGGAGAAGAAAACACTTAATGAAAGGCCTTACCCAAAGGGATCTCAGCTGACCCCAGCCTCCCCCGCTGCTGTTTCAAGCCTTTGTTGTGAGTTCCTCAAGTTCCAGGCAGGTCTTGAGAGATCTGGTTTTCATTACTGCTCGGGAAGAAGGTCTGATAACAGCCACACAGATGACTAACTGGAAAGGAAACACATTCATTCCTCTTTCTTCCAAGTCTACTTTTTCTGGATTAGAATTAGGAGAATCCAGGACGTCAGTCAGGCTTCTCCACCCTGCAGTGCCACTACTGATCCAAGTGTCACCAATGTCTTTCCCTTCCTTATTGGAACACATATCTTCCCATTCAACAGACCCTCCAATCTGCTATACTTTTCATTGCTTGGTTTAGAAAGCCACGCTAAGTACCTTGTAGAATCACCCAGAATGCCTGTTTCAGAAACAGACACACTCATTTAGCCCCTTAGGAACAGGACCATAGTCAGATGACATTTGCTCAGATGCCCTGCTGGCTGATGGATTTGTTCATGGAATATAAATACTAAGTTCTGGATATTCATCAAATTGCTCATGTCCACAGGGTTTGGGAGGTTCTCACTATTATAAAAAATGCCTCTCAAGACAAGACTATAATTAAGGTTGGTAATGTTGGTAATTCAAGGCATTCAAAAGTGTAGGTACAGCAGGTAGGGCGTTTGCCTTGCACACAGCCAACTCAGATTTAATCCTAGTATCCCACATGGTCCCCCAAACCTGCCAGGAGTGATTTCTGAGCACAGAGGCAAAAGTAATAATGCCTATATGCCACTGGGTGTGGCTCAAGAACAGAGAGAGAGAGAGAGAAAGAGAGAGAGAGAGAAGTGAGTCAGAAAATCAGTATGATGATGAATACCTTAATGTGAGTAATATATGAGAAATGAGGTTAAAATATGTTACTTTTTAAAAATATTTCAGGACTTGGGGTCAGAGCAATAGCACAGCGGATAGGGCATTTACCTTGCCTGTGGACAACTTGGGTTCAATCCCTGGCATCCCATATGGTCCCCAGAGCTTACCAGCAGTGATTTCTGAGGGTAGAGCCAGGAGTAAACCCTGAGCACTGCCGGGTGTGGCCCCAAAAAACAAGCAAACAACAACAAAAATATTTCAGGACTTGACTGATTTTTATTTCAGTTATTCTATATCACTTCCCCTTTGGTTGAACAAGGCTTCCATCTAGCAAGTTCTTGTAGTTCATCATTCACTGTAAAAACATGGGTGATCCTTTATCGCTTCTGTCTCTGCCCACGAACATTACAACACACATTAGCCATGTCTTCAATGAGTCCTTAGCTCTTTTTTCCCACATCAGTGCCCCTGGGGCAGAGATTTAGCTCAGTCTTTGAATGTTTCATGACTCAGCCACAAGTTAATTCCTTCTTTGTTTTTATGCCATTGGGGTTTGGGTACCTTTTTCAATTTAAACCTTCATTCAAAGTTTTGTTTTGCCTTTTTAAACCATGTTTTTTTCTCCAGAGAAAAAGTTTTAAGGAATTATCTGATTGTGATTGTATTTTCTTTCTTTTGATGAAAGCATTCAACTTCTGGAAAATTGTAGGTGTTGCTCATTCCTTTTCTTGGAAACCTTATTGAGCTTCTTTTTCTTTCTTTTTTAATTCATGTTCCTTTCATAGTAGACCCTTCTCTACTCTAACTGTACTCTCCGCTCTTTATGGCAAGCTTCCTACCATGGACTGATCTCCCTCCTAATCCTTATCTCTCTTGTCTCTGGATATCATCCCCACACTGTCTTTTATTTTCCTTATATCCCACAGATGAGTAAGATCATTCTATATTTATCCCTTTTTCTTTGACTCATTTCACTCAGCATAATAATCTCCATGTCCATTCATATATAAGCAAATTTCATAACTTAATTTTTCCTAATAGCTGCATAGTATTCCATTGTGTAGATATACCATAGTTTCTTTAGACACTCATCTGTTATCAGGCACCTGGGTTGCTTCAGATTCTGGCTATCATAAATAGTGCTGCAATGAGTATAGGAGTGCAGAAGGCATTTCTGTATTGTGCTTTTTTGTGTCCCTAGAATATATCCCTAGAAGTGATATTGCTGGATCACACTGAAGCTCAATTTCTAGTTTTTTTTTATTTTGTTTTTGTTTGGGGGCCACACTTAGTGACTCTCAGGGGTTACTCCTGGCTAGGCACTCAGAAATTGCTCCAGGTTTGGAGGACCATATGGAACTCCAGGGGATTGATCTGTCCTAGGTCAGCTACGTGAAAGGCAAACGCCCTACCACTGCACCACCACTCTGGCCCCTCAATTTCTAGTTCTTTGAGGAATATCCATATTGTTTTCCAGAAAGGTTGGACTAACCTTCTATAGCTGACAATTTAAGTCCAAACCTTCTAAATATGACAATATCATAACTGTAATATCATAGCCATTATTAAAATATAATGTGATAATATATTCTGTTATAAAATAATATGTTATATAATTTTCTATTAATGGTGATAATGCAATACTAATATTATAATTCTATAATATTATTATTCTATATTTATGCCTCTCCCTTTGACTCATTTCACTCAGGATAATAATCTTGATTTTTCCTAACTGCTGCATAGTATTCAATTGAGTAGATCTATATTATATACTAATATACAATATTAGTAATTTATAGCTATAATCTGTAGTATATTGTATACAATATGATATAATTATATATAGCATATAACATAAATATAATATTTTAGGAAATATTGTTTCATAACTATTATTATTGTTTTTCTATTAGTATCTTCATTTTATAGAAAGAAATATAGCAATAGGCCCAAATTTACAAGGCTATTCTATAGTGGAGCCCTGAAGTAGGGCCCTTGTTCCTAACCACCCACCTACCTGAATCTTAATAGTTGTCACTTCTTTCAAGAAGCCTTCTCTGATTTCTTACTGTGCATGACCTCCCAAGATCTCTGTCATGAAGTGAAAAACATTATAAGAATTGTATTTCTGGGTCGGGAAGGTGGCGCTAGAGGTAAGGTGTCTGCCTTACAAGCGCTAGCCAAGGAACGGACCGCGGTTCGACCCCCCGGCGTCCCATATGGTCCCCCCCAAGCCAGGGGCGATTTCTGAGCACATTGCCAGGAGTAACCCCTGAGCATCAAACGGGTGTGGCCCAAAAACCAAAAAAAAAAAAAAAAAAAAAAAGAATTGTATTTCTTGGGACCAGAGAGATAGCATGGAGGTAGGGCATTTGCCTTTCATGCAGAAGGACCATGGTTCAAATCCCGGCATCCCACATGGTCCCCTGAGCCTGCCAGGAGTGATTTCTGAGCATAGAGCCAGGAGTAACCTCTGAGCACTGCTGGGTGTGGACCCCCCCCCCAAAAAAAAAAGAATTGTGTTTCCCTTACCTGATATAATTGTTCATGCTTACTAATAATAATTGTCAAAATATTTGGAAATTCCACAAGAATAGGGAAATTGAGGTCTTTCTTTTTTCTAATCAGGACCCTGATTAAAGCAGGTACACGACAAATATTTTTTAAAGATTGACTAATACTCAGAGAGCTAAAAACAGGTCCAACACATGAGTCCCCTGGGAATGACTGGGAAAATTTATCTAGAAAAATTTTTAAAAAATCATTGTTTCTCTGGTTCTGAGAGAGGAAGTAAAGGTTAAAAACTCAAAAAAGGGTGGACAGTGTGGGAGAGGAAAGATCTTTGATTGATGTGAAAGAGCTATTTCTAGGAGCCCCACAGGAAATGTACCAATAACCCTTAACCTCTAGATAAGATGCAAATATTTATTACAAAAATGAAATCTGTGGATCATAGTCAAGGGTCATGGGGATGACTTTGAAAACTTCCACTGGGAGATTTTCCCTACTTTTGAGACAAATGTGACCACCATGGGTCCAAGCACCTTTGTGCTGTGACGGTTGGTCACAAAGCCTGTCAGAGCATAAATACACGCAGAAGTTACCTTTGCAAAGAACAACAATTATTAGCACTGCTTTAACTCCATCTAGAATAAGAACATCCTGGAATGAGTGTGACGGGGTCTCCGAATTTTCAACTGCAGCAACTCTTTCTCATGACTAGAATGGAACCAAAGGGTACCAGTGGTCAGGATCATTTTAGAATAATTGGTGGTAAATGGTGTCATACCTTTTTAGAAGCAAATGTGCACTATTTATTTCAGTAGCTAGCCACCTGCCTTCCTGATACCTATGTTCTCTAAATAGGACCCAAGAATTCTCAAAAAACAATTTGAGGGGCCAGAAGGATAGTACAGTAAGAAGGATAGTGCTTTGCACGTGGACAACTTGGGTGTGATCCCCAGCATTGTATATAACTCCCCAAGCACCACCAGGAGTAATTCTTGATTGCAGAGCCAGGAATAAGCCCACG
Organism: Suncus etruscus; assembly: GCF_024139225.1. Classification (NCBI taxonomy): domain Eukaryota; kingdom Metazoa; phylum Chordata; class Mammalia; order Eulipotyphla; family Soricidae; genus Suncus; species Suncus etruscus. The sequence goes on along the minus strand of NC_064854.1, from coordinate 21,751,095 downwards.
GTATGACCAGGTGTGACCCAAAAACACAAAAATAAAACAATTAACTTACCTACAGAATTTACGCTTCCTAAAATGCCTGGAATTTGCATGGCTTGGCTTTTGGGATTGGAATTTTGTTCATAAATAAAGGACTGCAGAGTTGCTTCTGTAACTTTCCTTCCTTCTACATAATTTTTTCTCATGCACAGTGGATCAGTGGGTCTTGTCCTGGGGCCCTGATTTCATGATCTTTGCAGTGAAAACTGGGCCAGTGGGCCTATAGCAGCTTACCCTGGGGAGGGAGAGACATGGACTCTTCTGGCTATACTTATTTTAAGACGCTGGGGTGGCCCATATTTTGTTGGGCCTATGCAAACAACAATTGCCACTCTAACACCATTTTTGCTGTGCTCCTTTGACTCTTATCCTTAAAAAATAGAGAGAGAGCGAGAAGAAAAGCTTATTAAATCTTCTGCTGGGTCTTTAATAAATTAATTGGTCATTTTAATTTTTAAAAATATACTTGCTACTGAACCCTTTCTTTCTCTTCCATCTCATTAGTCTTTGTATTTTTTAAATAACTTTGCCTTTGTTCTTCCTGAAATAATGTATTATGATCAATTGTGTCAACTATGTGATATACTTTCTTTAAATAAATTTTTAAAAAAAAGTCAAAAGCAGACTAATGTAATAGTGTTAAACTTCAGATCAGGTCTAGTACTTAAACTTTTGAGGTTAACATAAATTAATATGCATGTGCATGGAACTGTAAAAAAATACTATGCCTTCGGTGTTAAAGGAGTTGCATAAATTTTGTGGCTTTAGATTGCTTTGTGTACTTCTAAGTAATGTTATAATGTACTACAATCTGGGGGCTTGAGGGACAAAATAATTGTGCATGTGTTTTGTTTTATTTTTTTTTTTTTGGCTGAAAGTTCAAAATTAAAGTGTCAGCAAGGGATTTCTTCTGAGAGTTCTGTTTGTAGGTGATTGTCTTCCCACTGTAATTTCACCTTGTCCTCTTTGCATCTTTGTCTTTATTAAAAAAAAAGTATTTAGAATAAATAATTTACTAAACTCACTTCATGAACCTCACCACAAAGAGTGATGAGTGTAGTTAGAGATATAACTACATTGCGATCTATCCTAACAATGAGAATATATGAGGGAAATAGCCTGTCTAGAGTACAGGCAGGGGTGGGGTGGGGAGGAGGGATATTTGGGACATTGGTGATGGTTGCACTGGTAATGGGGGGTGTCCTCTTACATGACTGAAACCCCACCACAATCATGTTTGTAATCAAGCTGTTTAAATAAAATATTATTTAAAAAAAGGTGCAGGGGTGGGAGATGCTCACAGCTGTTCCCAACGGCAGAGTAAAGACAATTGTGGGGGTTTTAAGACCCCAGAGAGCAGATTGAGGATGCAGAATGGAATATGAGCAAAGGATAGTGAGTGATTCAGAGATCAGCCTTTCTCTTCCCCTTCCCTCTCTTGGAAACCTCTACAGCACCTGATTTAATCAATGGCCCTTCTCAGCCCTGAATTTTCATTTGCTCCAACCAAAAGCAGTATGGGGTAAAAGAAGGAGTAGAAGGTACTGAATAGAAAATAGAAATAAGAGAGTCTTTCCTTCCCAGCCAAGCTATTTAAATGCCAGAGCTAGAATGCTTGTGTCATCTGAAAACAGGACCTGTGTATAATTTATGTTCAAGATAGTTCACTATACACACAGCCACGTGACTGATGACCCAAAGGACGAATATCCTTTCAACTTTGTGAATAAGTCCACCCAGTCATGCTTAAGTATTGTGTTTTTTGTGGCAGATATTAATATTAGCATCACTGGAACTCACTCCTGAAATGCTAATAGAAATATTCTATGCTCTAAGGTCATTTCCCACAGCAGCACCTGCCTTGCTAAAATGAAACATGGGATTCTTTTCCAGAGCTGCTCTTCCAAGTGGATGGACGAGCACAGATGTTTGGACACCCACCGTCTTACATAGATGCTAGAAATCAAGAGCAGAGTCTTCCCCCAACTTCCCCTCTCCTACCATTGTCTCTGTGACAGTAGTGGTTGATTCTGTCCCTCAACCCCACACTCAATGTGCTTTTCCATTGCAGGGACTGCGACCCCTGAGCTGTGAGTACCGGATGGAAAATGTGAGCAGGATGGTGGTGTGTGACCTGGGGAACCCCATGGTGGCAGGAACAAATGTAAGAGAACTCCGGGAAGCCCCCATTAGCACAGAGGTGGGAAATCAGGGGTGGTGAGATGTAGCATTGGGCTTGCACCCCTGTAAATGAGCTTTGGAAAGTGAATGCTGACAAGCACTTCCTCTTTTGACATCAAATGTCCATGACCCTAAATCCCAACAAAAGCTGAGAAGACTGTGTTTCCATTTTAGATTATTTTGTCCTTTGGATATTTTTCCTTTCAAATTTTACTACTCCTTTTTGTTTTCAAAACTGCATTGTAAGTAAAAGACTTAAAAATTAACATAGTTCAAGCTTTTAGCCTGAGATAAAACTTTTGTAGTTTTATTTATTTATGCTTTTGAATATGCCTTCCATTGGATTATCATTAAGGTCTTGTTAAGGGGCTGAAGCAATAGCACAACGGTAGGGTATTTGCCTTGCAAGCAGCTGACCCAGGACAGACCTGGGTTCAATCCCCAGCACCCCATATGGTCCCCCAAACCAGGAGCTATTTCTGAGTGCATTGCTGGGAGTAACCTTTGAGCATCACAGGATGTGGCCCAAAAACCAAAAAAAAAAAAAAAATCTGGTTAAAAGATTTCCATAATCAAGTACTTCATTTGAAACTATTAGCACCATCAGTGTTTGAATCAGTTTGCCAAGACTATATTTTCATGCATCACCTTTTGAGGCTCATATGAAAAAATGTAGGAAAAAAGCAAAACTTAATAACAATCTGTAAGAGTTCATGAGGGAATAGAGTTTTTTTCTTCTTTTTTTTTCCTTAGGAACCCCCCGTGTAAAATTACTTGTGAATGATAAATTTATTATCTGCACCTACAGATTAAGTATTCACATAGTAACAGAAAAACTTCCATAATAGAAAAGATTATTTTACAAAGTTGTAAAATTGGCAAGCACTACATAATTACATGAACTATATATAGATGCCTCTATTTAAGTGAGATATTTATGGTGACAAATGAAATGGGCTGGTTGGGAGGGAAAATCATGACCATCTATAATTACTTAGGATTAAACAGATTGAATAGATCCCCAAAGTCTATAATCCAAGTGCTAATTCCTTGAGATAAACCTTTTCAAGAACATTTTGCCACCATTGCTGACTGCCTAACCCTGCACTGTCAACACGGACAGAAGCGAATGTACATCTTGGAGTGCCAAAAAAGCTAAAATATCATTTTTTCAGTGTGCCAAAAAAGCTAAAATATCATTTTTTCAGTGTTGCCACATTAATTTGAGCATCTGACACTTTATCAGGTTATATCTATTCCCAGTTTCTTTTGTTTGTGTTTTTGTTTTGTTTTGTTTTGGGGCCACACCCGTTGATGCTCAAGGGTTACTCCTGGCTATATGCTCAGAAATTGTTCCTGGCTTGGCCCCCCAATCCATATGGGATGCCCATGGATTGAACCTTGGTCCATCCTAGGTTGCGTACAAGGCAGATGCCTTACCTCTAGCGCCACTGCTCCACACCCATATTCCCAGTTTTATTTTGGGAATATTTTTTTCTTATTTTACACTATACTAAATTATTCCTTTTAATACGATGCCAAGTTACAGTCTGATAAAACTCACTTATTATGACAAAAAAGTAAATAAATAGAAGATAAACGTTGATCATCAATGATTATCAATTGATTCTCTTACACTTTTAGTCTGCCACTGAGTGTATTTTCTTTTTCACACTATCTCTTTCACTTTTCACATCAGTCAATCACACCACAGTCCAATATTTCTCCTGGGTCATGGAAAAGTTCAGGAGACTCAGAAAAATTCAATGAACTGCCCCAAGTCACAATTATCATGAAGGTCTAGAATCTAGATGGAGACTCAGCCAAGGAGTCTATACCTTCTGTGCTGTCCGTAAAACTGAGAAATACTTCAATAAAATCTAATGAATAACAGATGAAACTTTTAAACAAAATCATGAAAGATAGAGTGGGATGTCTATACTGAGATATCAGGACATTTTTCATTAGAATCCTTTTATCTAGACTCTAATAAATCCTCTTGTTAGTTTTCAAGAAGAAAAAAAATCCAACCACCAAATTTAATATGAAAAGGTCTATGCAAGGTCAAAGAAAAATGAATCTGCCTGGTGGCTAGGATATTAGCAGCTCTGAGTGAGCCCGACCTGCAGTCTTTTTCAGTATTCACCGTGTTTAATCAGGAGCAGAGATCATGTAATAGTCTCAGTAACCAGGGATAAGCAATGGAACTACAAACTGGTCAGCAATGTCAAAGCAGAGGGTGAAAATGGCAGTGTGGTCTTAAACACAAATGTGTTTATGTGAAAGGATGTCAATTCATTTTACCAGCAAATAAACTTTGGAAGTCAAGGAAGTCAGTTGTTTGTATTCGTTTATCTCTGAGCTCTAGAGCAGAAGAAACCTAATAGCTTTCTTATCTCACCCTGTAGTGCCCTGAAACACGTCAAACTTTATTGCATTCTGTTTTGTTAGAAAACACTTTGATTTATTTATTTCTGCATGTAGGAGTTTAAAAAGTAAATGCTCAGTGGCTTTTCTTGACGATCCCAAATGTAAAAAAGCAGTCCTAATCATTGAAAAGTCAGGATATTTATTTCAGCCCTATACCTTTTTTTTAAAAGTAAAACTTTTAGGTGATTTTTTTAAATCTTAATTTCGAAAACCTTCCAAGTAGACTTCAGAAACTTAACTTCTCATCTGTAAGTATAGCGTTGGCTGGCACCTTTGTATGATAGTTGTATTACATGATATGGAATACAAGTCTCAAATATTTGTAGGGTGATGTTTTACAGCATTCACAGCAACTTGAAAAATCTTGCATGCAGAAGAATTGTAAAACACTGGTTCAACCAAGGCATTTTAGAATCAAGGACCAGAGATCTGGTGTCCGGTGCTAACTAAACCCAGGCATCTCTTGAAAGTATGAAACTGTCGCTGTATGTTCTCCACATGTTAAGTAAAGAGCAACACGAGTACATACAAGAGGCATGAGTGAACACACATGGGGCCTTCAGGTGCATTACTGCTTCTAAGTCTAACTTTGATCGGCTATCGTTTAGCACTTGAGGAAGGCCGCACTTTTTATCACAAGGTAGTAAGGCCCCCTCACTGGAAGTGTGTGAAAACGTCAACACTTTTTCACTGTCCTTTTCATTGTTACTGCACTTCTTTAGTATGCCTGGTACAATGCTAGCCTGAAAATATCAAGATGAAAAAATAAAACCCTCATTCAATAAAAAGTTCAAAATTGGCATTAGCATCGATTGAGTGACTGGAGAACAGTAAAGAAATAGAAGTTAAATGTTAGCCTTATCTGGTCTGTTGGAGGATGGATCACAGGAGATATCTTGTATGTCCTAACTGTGAAACAGGAGTTGATGTCTTTCAAATAGAAAAATCAGTAAAATACCTATAACTTTTTAAGTAATAGAGAAGAGTATATTTTAAAAAAAAGGTGCAGGGGTCCTAGAGAAAATGGCATATTTGTCATTACAAAACAATCCAACAGGGTTAGGCTATAAAGATACATAGGCCTCAGCATTGCTGAAGTATTAAAGTCTTTTTATTACCTGTTATTTCATTAGATTTTATCTAAGTACTTTTACAGATAGTACAGAAAGTATAAACCATGGTTAGTACTGGCTGAGTCTCCATCTAGATCTACATGACCAATGTGACTTGGAGAAGTTCATTGAATTTTTCTGAGTCTCCTGAACTTCTCCATGACCCAGGAGAAATATTAGACCCTGGTGTTATTGACTGAAGTGAAAAGTGAGGGAGATAGTGTGAAAATGGAAATATATCCGGTGCTAGACTCAAAGTGTAGGAGAGTCAATGCATGTTTGGTAATCATTAGTGATCAATGTTTATTTTTCTTCTATTTCTGTACTCTTTTTGACATAAGTGAGTTTATTGGAGTACCTGGCATAGTTTCAAATATCCATGCTCAGTGAAATAAAGTTGTATTATGGTATAAAATAAAAGAAAAAAATTCTAGCACATCCTAAAATAAAAATGGGAGTAGGAACAACCTCAGTATTAAACCTAAACATTGCTATTTTTACCTGAGAGACCATGGACACATCATATAGAAACAGAAATTTAGGAACAATGCAATGAATCCTATATAGGAAACACTAGTGAAGAACTGAGGTTATAGCACATGTAAGAAGAGAGCAAAATGACAACATCGGATAAGAAGGACAAGTCATGGTTGGTTGATATTATTACTGGCTTTGAGTCCCATGTTTTTATGGTATTCTTAGTTTCCTACTACAACATCTGTGAGTGCAGGTTCTGCAGTTAGCTTGCAGGAATTTTGGTTCCAAGGCCACCATCCATCTGCTCTGCATCTGGAGCAAAGGAGATACTTCATCTCCCTAATCCTCCAATGACTGCTCTGTTGTCAAATGTCAACCAGCCTGTCTTTCCCTTCTCCAGTGAGGGTTGTGATTAGCTAGAGAACCTGCAAAGCTTCGGGCAGCATGTTCGAGGACATGAGTATGAGTGTGACAGAGCAAGTAATACAATTATGTGACTTCGCTATTATTTGTACTCCCTCTCTGGCTTACACTATCATTGGATTTCTTCTTCGATTTTTATTTATTTATATTTATTTATTTAGGGTTGGGGGCCATACCCCGATGAAGCTAAGGGGTTACTCCCAGCTTTGCACTCAGGAATCTCTCCTAGCAGAGCCTGGGGGACCACATGGGATGCCATTGATCAAACCCAGGTTGGCTATATAAGGCTAGTGCTCAACCTGCTGTACTAACTCTCTGGCCCATTGTCTTCCAAGTATTTTTTTAAAAATCATGTTCAAATTATTTTTTAAAAAGCCATCAGAAAACTTTAAAAAATCAAGGTGGAGAAAAGAACTCACCTTTTAAGAAAAAAGCATTAAGTCAAGTCCACCTAACTGCAACAATTTTTTTTTCAGATACCTTTTCTTAGAAGACACCCTCATGCCTCTTTTCATTTCAAGACTAGCTATGACTGAAATATATTGCACATATAATTTGGGGATCTTTTTTCTGTTTCCATCCTCCTGATACCAGGATTATCTGCCAATTATTTCAGGCATGAGTACACATGCAAACATGACCTTTAATAGTATTGGTAAGTTAAGTTGGTTTCAGTGTAGCCCATGAAGAAAGCGCAAGAGAAGAGTGGAAAGGAGAAAAAAGAATTATGTCTTCTGTCCTCTGCAATTTCATTGGCATGATCACAACTCAGCTACCTGGGATAGAAGCTCAAAGAGAGAGGACATTCCAAAAAAAAAAATTTTTTTTTATGGAAGATCTCCACTCCCACCCCACCACTCCCCTGGAATAACTTGCATCTGTTTATTTGTTTTTAGTATTCTCTGGGCCTCCGGTTTACGGTTCCACATCTGGAGAAAACAAACACGAGTATTAACTTCAGTCTGCAAATCAGAAGGTCAGTAACTCCAGCATCCCCAGAGCCAGTATGACACCCCCCCATTCACCCACCCCCAACCCCCATAGCTAAATGAACTCCTCTGGTGATCAGGCTGCTCCCCTGAATCTAGAGTTTTCTTTGGTTCTCAAATGTTTTCTTTTTCACCCCCAACCACCATTCAGGGATTTGAAGAAGAGAGCCAGCCTGTAGATTAAGTTATAAAAGCACCTTCTTTCTCAGCCTCTTCCCATACCTTCACCTCCACCTTGCCTCCATCTGCTGCAGTCACTGCCTCCTCCCACAAACACCCTACTCACACCCCACTGTAGTCTCAGATGGAGGTCAGCATATCCCCCAAGAACAATGTTTCAGGGGCTCTGGAGAGACAATATAGCTCTGGGTGCCACAGTAAGGAGCTTCTGGTTTGGGTGTAGTTGTGGAAGCAACAAGGGAAATTTCCCTGCAGGAAAGAGCTCAGTGCATACTCTCAGTGAGAGACAGGGCCCAGGGCCTTTCTTGCTGGGAGATTTTGTTCCCAGCCCAGGTGACTGACTCAAAGATCATGACCAGCTTGTATGGGCACAGGATAACTCTGTTAGCCAATCCTGAGGGGCAGCCTCTGAGTACAGTCACTTTTTTCTATTTCAAAACAGCCCCTGTGATCCCACACTAAAAAGTCCTTTTCCGGGCCCGGAGAGATAGCACAGCGGTGTTTGCCTTGCAAGCAGCCGATCCAGGACCAAAGGTGGTTGGTTCGAATCCCGGTGTCCCATATGGTCCCCCGTGCCTGCCAGGAGCTATTTCTGAGCAGACAGCCAGGAGTAACCCCTGAGCACTGCCGGGTGTGGCCCAAAAACCAAAAAAAAAAAAAAAAAAAAGTCCTTTTCCAAGGTGATTTCAATGTCAGCCACCATTCACATGTTAGGATGTTACAGGGCCTGAAAATGCATTGGTGAAAACACAAAATGCACCAGAATTGGAGAAAAACTTCACTGAGAGAGAAAGAGAGAGAGAATAATTTTTCACTGCTGTACAATAGTGGTCCAGTAAGAGAGAGAGAGAGAGAGAGAGAGAGAGAGAGAGAGAGAGAGAGAGAGAGAGAGAAAGAGAGAAAGAGAGAATAATTTCCACTGCTGTACAACAATGGTCCAACAGAAAATAGAGACAAATCGGGGTTGAAAGTCGAACCACTTAACTGCACAAACTAAAGATATCTCTCACCTGTTATGTGCTTGGGATAGAGTCTGCAGCAAGTGAAATTGCTTAATACTGTCTTAGTGGTTTGGCATTCACAATCCTGCCTTTAAGATAAAAAGAAAAATCTTGACTGATCCACTGCATATGTGATCATGATAAAATGGCCCCTAAAAGTAGGGGTTCAAACAGGTAAACAGGACCCTCAAGGTTCGTTACGAGCTAAGCAGTGACCCCCACTGGCAGGAACCAACCCTGACCAGGAATCTGCCTGTTCAGGTGCAGTTTCACTGGTTAGTGTCAACAAGTTATCATGTGGTACAATCACACAGAACTTCACAAAAGCGCTATGAGGACTTCTCCAGCCTCTTTCTCCTTTCAAAGTCCACTCATCCTCTCTTTTCCAGCCCCAGGATCTGGAAAATCTTTAAAGCTAGTCAAAACCCACACTAGTACCAGCAATGATTTTTTGTTGTTGTTGTTGTTGTTTTGGTTTTGGGGATCACACCCGGTGGTGCTCAAGTTTACTCCTGGCTCTGCTCTCAGAAATCGCTCCTGGCAGATTTGAGGCACCATATGGGATGCCGGGAATTGGACCACTGTCAGTCCTGGGGCTGTTTTGTGCAAGGCAAATGCCCTACCACTGTGCTATTTCTCTCTATTTCTCTCTCTATTTCTCTCTCTATTTCTCTCTCTATTTCTCTCTCTCTGTCTCTCTCTCTCTCTCTCTCTCTCTCTCTCTCTCTCTCTCTCTCCCTCCCTCCCTCCCTCCTCTACCCACCTGTGCTCAGGAGTTAGAGTTAAGGTTAGGTTTACTCCTGGCTCTTTGCTTAGAAATACCCCTGACAGGCTTGGGGGACCATATGGGATGCCGAGGATCAAACCCAGGTTGGTCATGTGTAAAGCTAATGCCCTGCCTTCTTCTGGCAGCTCGCTCTCTCTCTTTTAAATTACTTTATTTAAACACCACGATTACAAGGTTATTCAAATACTTTTCTTTTTTCCGTTACATAGTTGTTCATGAATGAGTTTCAGTCCTACAATGTCAAACACCCTTCATCAGCACACAGTTTGCTCTACCAATGTCCTCGGTTTCCCCACCTCTGACCTCTCCCCTGCCTGCCTCTGGTTCAGAATTCGAAAAATTTCTCTTAATGAGACCTGAATATACACACACTGGAATCACCACTCAGCTGGCTAAAAGCTATATGATTTTTAGAGAAGGTCCAAGAACTTTGATGGAAGCGCAAAAGGGAAATCTAGGAAATAACCTGGTCCCAAAGAGTAGCAATTGGATGGATATGACAGCTTTCTTGCTAAGTGGCTTTTACTTACTTATAAATGTGTATTTAAACTTTATAAAGTTACATTCTAATTCTATTTTCTTGAAAGAAAGAAACAACAAACTTAAAATAATTTTTATTTTATTTTTTAAATACTATTTAAAGAACCACAATTAAATGTGACTCTTTTGGGGAGCAGGGGAGCAAAACAGGTAGAATTCCATGCCTTACTCAAGACCCAGAAGCCAATCCCAGACATATTTGGGCCAGACAATTCTATGTTTTTACCCAAGATTCAGAGCTTCTTGTTTATGGCAGTGCTGGGATCCACCAGGGTAACCCCAAAGATTCTCAGGAACCACCAGGGCAAACCACAGTGGTTCTCAGGAAGGTTCAGTCATGCTGGGAACTCAGATTTCTATACAAGCAGGGAATAAGCCCTTTCACTGAGCTCTCCCTGTTGTTGGCTTCTTGAAACTCTTGGTGCCTTTTTTTGCAAATACCGTATTTTTGGTACACACACCCCTTCCCCCCAAAAAAGTACATTTTATGGAGCGAATGCCACGTGGAGCTGAAGCCTGAGTGCAGGGGAGGAGAGCATCAAAAAACTATGTGCATCTTATCAGGTCTGAGTGCGTCTTATAGAACGAAAAATATGGTACCTAAGTAACTGTCTTTGGACAAACCGCCCACCTTCCTTGCTTCTATTCCCCATTGGCCAAGCCTCTAATTTGCTCTTCCCCTCCCCTGTAGACACATGGCGGATGTCGAAGGACCCTAACATTCTTAGAGAAATCAACTGAAAGGAAGATAAATTTGTTGCCAGAACAATGCATGGAAGGATGCATTCCAGAGCCAAATACAAATGCTTTTTCCATTATGGGCTGCTCTGGGATTATTCATGCCAGTTCTCCTTTTCACGAACATGGAAAATCAGGAGGTGACACTGTCCGGGCTTATTTGATGGGCACAGACCATGATGCGCACAGCAGCGTAGGAATTTGCCCAGGATAGAAGTTGGAAAATGAAATCAACCTGCTGCCTTTTTGGGTTAGCCACGGAAAGGAACTGAGATTTGCTTCTGTGAATCTTGGCTGAGTCTTCAGCTGTTTCCTTCGAGAAACTTCAGTCATTTTTGCAGAAACCTAAGGCTGCCAGGGCTGCAGTGCTGCAGGCTGCAAAGGCCCAAAGCTGTCAGGGCCCGATGCTGCAAGGCTCCCAGGGTCCATGGGGCCCAGCTGTGGGGTGGGGTTTCATGGCCCATCCAGGGACACTAACATATACGGACTGCCCACCCGGGACTGAGAGAGAAGAAGAAACTAAGTATACCTTTTATTCCTTCTGCAGTCTGAGGCCTGCTGTCACAGCCTGGGGGTTTCAGAGAGAGGGAAAGAGAGTTGGAACTGGCCAGAAGTGGCCAGGGGAGGACCGAGTTCAAAGAAGATAGAACAGAAAATAGATGCAAAGTAGGCAGCATTTCTCAGATGATTTATCTCTGTCCCCTCCTAGCCCACCCCACCGCCGGCAGCGAGCAGGCACCGCTCTGGTCACTATTCTGGGCCCCACTTCAACAGTCCAAGTTTTTCTTTTTATACCATCATGACAGGAGGCAGGCATGTCTGGGGAACGTGTCCAAGGGGGCGAGTCCAAATTCATCAGTCATTACAGTGGGAGTATCTAAGGGGCGTGACTAAGTCCAACTGCCATACTTTCTGTCATAGAGCATCCTTGTATTTTCATTTTCAAAGAGTTCTGATATTTTAGAATATAGAATAGAATATACTATATATTCTATTCTACATTCTATATAATTATATATACAATACATATACATGTACCAACATGTCATATATTAGTATATTATATTGTGTTAATATTCATTAATATATTAATTATATTTTATAATGCATAATTAATATTAATTATTCATTAGTATATAATTATCTATTATAATATGGAATATATTCTAGAAATAGAATGTGCCAGGGCTTTCTGAATGAGCGCTGCTCTTGCGATCTACAAAATGTTTTTCATAGCACATGTCACCGTAACATGTCTGCTAAAATGTCTTTCAATCTTATGTCCCCGTGTTTCAGTTCCAACAAGGACAACCCTGACAGTAATTTTGTGAACGTGCAAATCAACATCACTGCTGTGGCTCAAGTAGAAATAAGAGGGTAAGTAGCAAACCAGATGTCAGCGTAGTTAAAATAAGGGCTTTCTGCTGGTCAGAGCTATGATAAAGTTCGAGTGAGTACTTTACATACAGTAGAAGTAGCCATTATAAATTTTCACTCTTTTACACCTACCCTTAGCCTCAGGTGGGTTAGCTCAGAGAACCTCATGTGCTAGCTAAAGCCTTTTGGAAGGATAAACTATCACTTGGTCCACAAATTATTGGATAATTTCCTAAGAACTCTCAGAACTCATTGAGAGCAATCACACTCCATAGTTCAATCCAGGACAGGGAAAAAAATACAGCTTAAAATCAACAAAAGGAAGAAGGGCATCAGTCCAGGGAAATAATAAAACAGGATTTTATTGTTCTTTTCTGTAGAGTCGGGATCTGTAGCCTTCTAGTGTGTTGAGTATCGTCACCAGGAAAACTCACCCAACTAACTGTCAGTGTTCAAAAACTATTAGCTCTCTTTTCCCCAGGCAGGATGAAATGATTGGCAACTTAAGGGACGTCAATGTGAAGGCTAAATGATAAAATAAAGGCAAAGCTCCCATTTTCAGTCAGATTGTTCTTTTACATTGTGCCCTCCCCCAACCTAAGTCACATTTGAATATCCAGTATGAAGGCCAGAGAGATCGTGCTGTGAGTAAGGCACTTGCCTTGCAGATAGTAGAACTGGGCTCAATGACCAGCATTATATATGGTCCTCCAAGCACCATTAGAAATGATCCCTGAGCATAGGGCCAGGAGTAACCGCTGAATACCACCAGGTGAGTACCACCACCACACACCCCCACTCCCCCAAGAATATCGAGCATGAACCAAGACCCCAGAAAACTTCTCTCAGGCATGCCATTTGAGAGTTTATTTGGGTCATTGGTGATGGGAATGTTGCACTGGTGATAGGGGGGTGTCATCTAATATGACTGAAACCCAACCACAATCATGTTTGTAACCAAGGTGTTTAAATAAAAAATATTTTTTAAAAAAATGAAAAGAAAAAAAAGAAAGAAACTCCAGAACTTGAGGTCAAGGAGCTCACTGGGGTTAAGGTGAAGTTTGCACCTTGCACTACACCTAACCTTTGTTTTCTTTTTCTTGCCTTACTGCATAGGCCAGGGCTGCCAGAGCAGTGTTTCCAGAAGTCGAGATTCCCATGCCTTGCTCCTACAAGGAAATCTTTTCTTACCATGATGGTGCTTGAGGCAGGGGATTTATAGTTGCTTTTATTTCGTTTTGTAGGGTGGCTTGTTTTTGAGAATTTCTAACATGAATATATGTTTACTATTATCTAGTTACTGGTAATAATACCAGATTCTAGTAGGTTCTCTCTGCCATCAAGATGACTAAATCATTATATTTGCTTGTCAGTGGAAGGAATAAAATTTTGTTACTAAAATTTAAACTACTGAATATTGCATTCTGATAAACAGTTACAACATCTGTCTTATAGGATGTTTAGTTATACATATGTAGTATATATATTTATATATACTATGCATAGCAGTATTAATGTTGCTTTTTTAATTTTTAATTTTTATTTTTAATTATGAGAACAAAGATGCAAAGAAAGAGGACAAGGTAAAGTTATAGTGGAAGGACAATCGCCCATAAATAGAATTCTCAGAAGAAATCCCCTTGCTGACACCTTAATTTTGAACTTTCAGCCAAAGAACATTAAGAAAAATAAAACAGAACCCATGTACAATTACTTTGTCCCTCAAGTACCCAGACTGTAGTACATTATAACATTTCTTAGCAGTACACAAAGCATCTAAAGCCATAAAATTTATGTAACTCCTTAAACATTGAAGGCATAGTATTTTTTTTTTACATTTCCATGCCCATACATATTAGTTTAAGTTATAATGTTGCTACTTTGAATTACTTTTGAATCTTTGTTCATCATAGATATTCTTCAGTTTTTTTCTTACATAATTTTCAAATTTTTTTTTTTTTGGCTTTTGGGTCACACCCGGCCACTCTCAGGGGTTACTCCTGGCTCTGTGAAATCGCTCAGAAATCGCTCGTGGTAGGCACACAGGGGATGATATGGGATGCCATGATTTGAACCACCATCCATCCTGGATAGGCTGCTTGCAAGACAAATGCCCTACCGCTGTGCTATCTCTCCTACCCCAATTTTCAGATTTTTGAAACAAAAGAGAAGCCAGTTATTAAATAAGTTGAAAGTATCCTTCAATCTGCTCTATTTTCTAGATCTTTTAAAGGATTAATATTATTTTCCTTAAGTAACTGGTAACATTTACCAGTGAAGCTACCTGAACCTAATTTTTTTTTATTTCTCTGTGAAGATTTTTTTTAAAGTTCTATATCATTTTTAAGTATAAGGCTATTTAGATATGGCTGTGTGCATAGGCTTTGGAGTTTATACTTCATGGAACTTACCTATTTCCACTAGAATGCTAGATGTTTTGGCAAAAAGGTATGAACGATACTTTCTCACTTTCTTTTTAATGTCTATAAGAACTTTAGTGGTATCCCCTCAGCTTCCTGGTATTGGCAATTTGTATCTTCTTTATGGCTATTCAGTCAGGTTAGAATTATTTCTTTTTCCAAAAAACAGACTTATGTTTCACTGATATTTTTCCTCTCCCCTTTTCTCTATCCTACTGGTTTCTATTTGGCCTTCCTACTGCTCATTTTGGGTTGCTCTCTCTCTTTCTCTCTTTCTTTCTCTCTCTCATTCTCTCTTTCTCTCTCTCTTCATTATATAGAAATTAGATCATTGGTTAAAGACTGTTACTTTTCTTACACAAGCTTTCAGCACTATAAATTTCTCTACAAGAACTTTCTGATCAGCTTATCTAACTGTTGATATGTTGGGATGTTGGGTTTTCATTATCACTCAACTCAAAATAATTACTAGTTTCCTTTGTGATTTCTTTTTTTTTTTTTTTTTTTTTTTTTTTTGGTTTTTGGGTCACACCTGGCAGTGCTCAGGGGTTATTCCTGGCTCCAGGCTCAGAAATTGCTCCTGGCAGGCACAGGGGACCATATGGGGCGCCAGGATTCGAACCGATGACCTCCTGCATGAAAGGCAAACGCCTTACCTCCATGCTATCTCTCCGGCCCCTGTGATTTCTTCTTAAACTTGGAGTTGACTCATAGGAATTGACTTGTTTGATTTTTAGATATTCGGAGCTAACCTTAGTGTTTCATTTTTAAGCAATTTTTATTTCATTCCTACCTTCTTCTTGATGAGAGAAACACCATTAAAAAAAATAAAAACTAGAGAAGAAATCCAAGCATGATTTTTGTAGTTTATTATCTCTTTAAAATTTACAACTTGTGTATTTAAAATAAGCTGTTTAGCCTAGTTTTGCTAAGAAAAAATAAACTGAAGTTGTTTCTTGATTCCAAAATAAATTTTAGCTTAGAAACTTGCTTTTGTTCCATAATCTATCAGTTTAAGGCAGGTAAGGGCTTAAGGTATCACATGTCCCTTTTATTAGGTAAACATTTTTAAATGCATTTTTTTGTGGTTTTTGGGTCATACCCGGCAGTGCTCAGGGGTTACTCCTGGCTTCATGCTCAGAAATTGCTTCTGGCAGGCACAGGGGACCATATGGGACGCCAGGATTTGAACCGATAACCTTCTGCATGAAAGGCAAACGCCTTACCTTCATGCTATCTCTCCGGCCCCTAAATGTATTTCTGTGATGGATCACCACACAAAGTTTTTAAGTTTGTACAAATGAGAACTTTTTATTCATTTTCCAATAGTCCAAACAGATCTTTAAAAATGTGTTTTTATGTGATAAACAAACATCTTAGTTTGTTGTCAAGATTCTTTTTCGTCGTTTTGCAAAAATTCTTCCTTGAAATACTCAGCAAAACTACTGGTTCAATATTTTATTCTTTAAGAAGTTGGTCACAGATTTCTATGATACATTCAGACACACACACACACTCACACACACATACACACACACACACACACACACACACACACACACGAAAGCCACCTGGCCCCTTTATAATCATCTCTCCAAGCCCCCTTGATCATGAGCTGATCATGAGCTAATCAACCAACTCTAAAGAGGGACATAAAAAAACAATCACTGGAAGAGTAAAGAATTTTTAAAATGTTATTTAGTCTAATGCAACTGCACCCCCATGCATTTTATTTAGCAGCTGCATATTGGAGGGTGAATGCAAAGAGTTGTGGGAATTCACAGCATTTGGGACCTGCTCATTCAGCATAATGTCCCAGATATGTAAATAGAAACACAAATTAAATGACTCAGCCTAGGGTCAGAATTTAATTCAATAAATCTTGCTTTCTGCTTTAGAAAGTGATTATGAGGTGGGAATGATAATAGTTAAGCTGTTTTTGCTTATTACTGGACATCCTTAAAAATTCCTTGAGGGGGGCCAGAGGGGTAGCATAGAGATAAGGCATTTGCCTTGCATGCAGAAGGACAGTGGTTCAAATCCCGGCAGCCTATATGGTCCCCTGAGCCTGCCAGGTGTGATTTCTGAGCATAGAGCCAGGAGTAACCCTGAGCGCTGCCAATATGACCCAAAAACAAACAAAAAAAATTCCTTGAAAAACTCTACATGCCAAAGAGACGTTTTCTATTGAAATTACTTTTACATAGAGTTCTTTTAAGATTTCCCTTTATGCAAAACCAGCTAGAAAGTATTATTGGGTGAGAGGATTTGGAAGACCACACCCAGCTATGTTCAGGGCTTACTACTGCCTCTACCTTCAGAGATGACTCCTGGAGGTGTTTGGGGGACCCTCTATGGTACCAGTGATAGAGTTGGGATTAGTCACATGCAAGGCACTAATCTCTTGTCCCCTTGGCTCTCTCCCCTATCTAAAAAAAGCATTACTTTTAGTACAATTCTTTCCTCTCCTTAACAATATTTTAAAATGAGACTTTGATGTATTATCATTTTTAACGAGGAATATGCCATGGACTATATTTCATTTATTTAGTCTGAACTTCCTAAGTGTAAATTGCAGACAAAAATGATCATTTCTACCTCTTTTTTTTGTTTCTCTCTGTCTTTGTCTCTGTCTCCATCTCTTCTGTCTCTCTCACTTGAATTAACCGGAAGATACAAGATAAGGACTGTACAAATGCCCCCCTTTCTAAAGTATTTCACTGAAAGTGCTGTCTTCATACCCAAACATTGACTACATCATATTGACTTCCAGATTTGTATCAACACACCAAAAGGCTCACATTTTGGGAGTTACGGCTTAAAACAGGTGGTTGATATTCCCTCTTTCTCTCCCCTCACCCTCACTCGCACCTGAAATGGAATCTGGAGTTAGATGTCTATCTTTTCATGTGCATGTATGTTCAATGATTCATCCCAACGCAAGAACGCTCTCCACACTGCCCTCTAGTGCCCAAGAGACAAGATGCTCTAAAAAGAATCCCATCTCTAAGCTGACCTGTAACCAGGCACCTGCTGTGTTGGCTTCAGACCCTCAGGATTTCTTTAGCTCTTTTTCTGAGTGTCACTCGCCACACTCTTTCCTGCCTAAGCAACAGCTATTCCAATTCATCCAGAGCTCAGTTCCCGACTACAGTCAGTGTCTTCCACGCTGGCAAAACATAATGGGTCCCAGTACCTTGCGATCAACAAACATCATGTCCCATGTTCCAGGGTCTCCCATCCTCTGCAGATTGTCCTGCCCATTCACAACTGGGAGCCGGAAGAGAAGCCCCACAAAGAGGAAGAAGTCGGACCGTTGGTGGAACATATTTATGAGGTAGCTATAAACTTTGTTAGCATGTTATTGGCAAGAGGTGAGAAGGAAGACTTAGAGGGTGTTCATATACTCTACTAAGAAACAAATACCCTCTACTAAGAAATACTTCATAGTATTTTGGGCTGTATTTTTTTTTATTGAGCCACGCCTGGTGATGCTCAGGGATTACTCCTGGCTTTGCATTCAGGAATCACTCCTGGTGGTGTTTAGGGGATCAGATGGGGAACCGGGAACCGAACCCCAATCAGCTACATGCAAGTCAAACGCCTTCCTTGCTGTAATATAAGTCCAGTCCCCATGTATAAATTAACCACCTGGCTTCGTGCAAGGCAGGTGCTCCAATCCCCACTTTCTCCAGTTTCCTCTGATTTTATTTTGTTTTAACAAACTAAATGATGTTGGTGGCAGACTTATTCTTGTTTTCAAGGAAGCAGAAATGGCATTTGGGGTAACACAAGATTTGAAACCATTTTCTGATGTGGCTCCCCCGGTTACATGCTCCTCTTGCCCTCCATTGACCTCTTAATTTGGGCTGTGACGATCACTTTCATCTCAAACCACACGGGACTCAAATGGCATTCTCGGTGGCTCCACTAAAGCCCTTTCAAAAAGGATGAGCTATCCCCTCCTGCAGAGAAGCAGCATGAGCTTCTGCACAGGATCAGCAGGAAAAGCCCCTGTCAGTCCCCTGATCCTCCTCTGGATCCCAAGCCAGACTGTCTAAAGCCAGATCAAAGCAGGCCCTAAATTCTCGGAAGAGCAACAATCCTTGGGGCATGCTAATGATGAGTCTCCCTGAAAGCATTGTTATGGGCGAATGTATTAGAACATGGGGCTGGAGCAACAGCCAGTTAGTGGGGACAGACAGTGTGGAGGGCATTTGTCTTGTATGTGGCCAACCCAGGTTCAATCCCAGCATCCCATGCAGGACCCTGAACCTGCCAGGAGTGATTTTTGAGTGCAGAGCCAGTAGTAACCCCTAAACGTAGCTATGTGTGGTTCTGAAACAAAACCAAAAAAATTTTATTAGATATGGTATATGAAATGATGATGAAATGAATTAATATATATATATATCTGATATACGGTTTTGTATATGAAAATATTTCCATTATTCTTTGCCTGTTGTCTCACCTTGACCTTCCAGGTGGGGGCGCTGTTGAGAACAGAATAGTTTGGGAGCGAGGTGTTCGGAGTCTTTTGCCAAAGTTGGCTGGCTGGCTCTAGGTGTGTTTTGGAGCTAGCAGCAGGCTGACAAAGGACTCTCCTCGCCCAACCTTTTACCCCTTAACCCTCCTGTCTGTGTGGATTATTTGCTGCGGATAAATATTATCAAGATCTCCCCCCAAGAACGGACAAGGGTTATGGGAATCAATTTCTCATTCTGGGAGCTCTTTGCGGATACACAAACAACCAACAAAGGACTCAATGGGACCCAACAAGTGGGGCAACATATGGTTATACACATATATATCATTTCTACCAAACAATGGTAGCACTTTAAAGTTTGAAAGTATACACAAACTCATGCAGCCCTCCTTCAAAACCTAGAAGAAACAGATAAGAAACTTCTAGGTTTACAGCTAATATGGCTCAAAATACAAGAAACTGTCCTAGCTGCTAAAGTCACATCCCCAAATACACCCCCATCATCAATGAATAGCAGGCTGCTTTGATTTAGGGGAGGGTCTCGTCTATCTTGGGGCCATAACCAGTGATGCTCAAGAGCAGAATGCTCTGATAATTTGGATTAAATGATCCACCTATGAAGTAAGACCTATTACAAATGACCTTGTTGATTATTGTGAAAAATGAAAAAATGAAAAGTGAAAGTTTACTGCTGACTCTGAAGTGAATTCTGAAACCACGATCATTCTAAACACAGGGTACATCTGAGAGGTTGTTTCATGTCCTGTAAATAGAAGGTTTTTGGGATGCAAACAGTCATTTCTCTTCTTAAGACACAATATTCCCTTCCTGAGACCTGCTGATTAAAACAGGGGCTCCACTTTGAAATTCACATTTTAAACAAACTGTGGTGTGCCCTTGATAAATTGTGTATGTGTGAGAGAGAGAGAAAGAGAGAGAGAGAGAGAGAGAGAGAGAACATGTTTGCCACTAACAAGTCAATAGTCAGAGAAAGAGGTAGATTTTAATGTGAGGCAAGGATTAATTGGGTTATAAGGGCTAGAGTGATAGCACAGTGGGTAGGGCATTTGCCTTGCATACGGCCAACTCAGGTTTAAACCCTTCTATCCCATATGGTCCCCAGAGCCTGCTAGGAGTAACTTCTGATCACCTGAGCACCACTGGTGTGTCCCTTTTGTTTTGTGTGTCTCACAAAACAAAACAAATTCCCTGGGTTTTGAAAGCACCCATTCGAAATACATGTCTCAGCCTGTAATGAAATAAATATAAGATTCTAGCAAACAGCAAGGATTAATTGGGTTATAAGGGCTAGAGTGATAGCACAGTGGGTAGGACATTTGCCTTGCATATGGCCAACTCAGGTTTAAACCCTTCTATCCCATATGGTCCCCAGAGCCTGCTAGGAGTAACTTCTGATCACCTGAGCACCACTGGTGTGTCCCTTTTGTTTTGTGTGTCTCACAAAACAAAACAAATTCCCTGGGTTTTGAAAGCACCCATTCGAAATACATGTCTCAGCCTGTAATGAAATAAATATAAGATTCTAGCAAACAGCATCATTACTGAAGATGGTTAATCTGGTCTTTGCTAGAATCTGGTCTTCAAATTAAACAGACTGAAGAGCACATTCAGCAGTAGTCCTTTCTGCCTGTAGAATGCCTCCTGCCTGAGAAGGTTCTGTCCATATTCCCACAGCCACAGTCCAGAGGACTGAAGCCCCTAGATCAGTGCTCTGAGAATTGGGCCCAGAGACTCTGGGGTTGGTTGGGGCTTCTTGTTTCTCCTTGGGCTGTCCATGATATACTATGTTCTTTGCTTACAGCTGCACAATATCGGACCCAGCACCATCAGTGACACACGCCTGGAGGTGGGCTGGCCCTTCTCTGCCCGGGACGAATTTCTCCTCTACATTTTTTACATTCAGACTCTGGGACCTCTACAGTGTCAAACACATCCTGATATTAACCCAGAGGATATCAAGGTAGGTACCTGGTTGAACAAGAGCTGTGTTGCTTAGTTTTTGGTTGGTTGGTTGATTGGTTGGTTGGTTGGTTGGTTTTTGGTTTTTGGTATTTGGGTCACACCCAGTAATGCTCAGGGGTTACTTCTGGCTATGGACTCAGAAATCACTCCTGGCTTGGGGGACCATGTGGGAAGTGGGAGGGGGATCGAACTGCGGTCCATCCTAGGTTAGTGCGTGCAAGGCAGATGCCCTACTGCTTGCGCCATTATTCCAGTCCCATGTGTTGCTTAGTTTTATTATAAGGAAAACACTAAAATAGTGCCATATCTTTCCATCCCAAAAAATGAGAAGTAGTAATGGTAATTAAAGGATAATTGATCATTCAACTTTTCCTTTGAGGGTGAGACTTGTAAAATGTCAGACTTCAGTTAAAATATCCAACCTTGGTGAGTTCAATTTCTCTTTATCTTATTGCTCATGGTGTATTATTATTCAATGCATTTCAATATGGCACTTTTTCTTTCTTTTTTTTTTAATTTTTTATTTTTAATTATGAGAACAAAGATGCAAAGAAAGAGGACAAGGTAAAGTTACAGTGGAAGGACAATCACCCATAACATAATTCTCAGAAGAAGTCCCCTTGCTGATATCTTAACTTTCAACTTTCAGCCAAAGAACATTAAGATAAATAAAACAGAATCCATGTACAATTACTTTGTCCCTCAAGTCCCCAGATTGTAACACATTATAATATTTCTTAACAGCACACAAGGCAATCTAAAGCCATAAAACTTACGTAACTCCTTAAACATTAGAGGCCTAGTATTTTTTACATTTTCATGTACATGCATATTAGCTTAAGTTAACCTCAAATTTTAAGTGGTTTTTTTTTTAAGGATTAGAGTCAAAGGAGCACAGTAAAAAATGGTGTTAGAGTGGCAATTGTTGTTTGCATAGGCCCACCAAAATATGAGGGGCATGGAAAGGAATAACCTTGGCCTAAATACAAAGAGACCCTACCCCTGAAGTTTCCTGGCATAGGACCAACTCTAGGCTCCAGGCAAGTTAGATCATCCAATCCAAGACATTGTCCATAGTGCCAACACACTTTTCACACAGTCTCTGTTGCTGGTATCATGTTTCTGTATTAAAGATCCTGGATTCTGCATATCCTACATTGAAGTCAGGATGTGGAGCATCCTCTCATTTAACTTCAGCATTAAAGGGCAATGCAGGAAGCCCTGTCCTGTAAGCAGGTCGTTGTTGTTGTTGTTAAGTCTTCTCAGTGTTAAGGGAAGTCTCTTTTGAGCAGGTCGATGTTTGAGCAGTGGTAGGGTCTTCCATGGTAGAGGATTGCTTCCAGACGATGTTATAGACAAACCTGGATGTTTCGTGGATGGCTTCCCTGGTTCAGGGGTGAATGGAAAATGCCCTTTCTTCTGAGGCCTGTGCCAGGTCATTGTCAGTGTTCAGGGTGTAAGGTCCCTTTGCACTTCAAAATTTGTGTATTCCAATCTCTATTATATAGGATCTTATTTGTATGTATAATATTTTCCCATTTTAATGTGCCTATGCAAAAAAGGAGCAATGTCACGTGGCGTTATTGGTGCATATGGGGGCCATAAGAACAAGTCCAACAATCCCCATGACATGGTTCAATCATAAGGATTAAACTGGGGAACTCTTTCACCAAAATTCCTTGTTGAATAGCTCATAAAGAGAAGATAAAAAGTGGTTAGGAGGGGCCGGGCGGTGGCGCAAAGAGGTAAGGTGCCTGCCTTGCCTGCGCTAGCCTTGGACGGACCGCGGTTCGATCCCCCGGCGTCCCATATGGTCCCCCAAGCCAGGAGCGACTTCTGAGCGCATAGCCAGGAGTAACCCCTGAGCGTTACCGGGTGTGGCCCAAAAAAACAAAACAAAAAAAAAAGTGGTTAGGATCATCACCGTATAAGAGAATATTTAGTAAGATTTATAGTTGTCAGAGAAAAAACACAAAATATTCTAAAGAAATACGTGTCCATTTTATGTCTTTTGAAACAGTTTGGGGTTGTTACACACAATGCGCGGCTTTAGTCTGTGATTAGGATTCTGCAATACTGAAGTTAAAAAGAGTAATGTGGGTTAGTGATGTTTGGGGAGGTGAGAGAGTTAAGAAGTAAAAATGAGCTTTGTAGGGGTGTTGGAAAGGACAGAATACAAAATGGACATTCTGGACACGCAAAAACATAACATAAAGATAAGGAATACTCTTAATACATGCAGTTTTCCATATGCAGAGTGGTCAGAAATTGCCAGTGACAAACAGTGCAACCGAGCAAATCTCAGCACACCCCAAGTTAGGACCAACAATTTCTGGTTCCTAGCGCACCCAAGTTAGGGAGAAGGCCTTCCACATGGGGTCTCCCCCAACCCCATGCCGACTAGAGCTAGCCTCCAGCTCAAGAGAGGATCGAGAGAGAGCCGGAAGCCAGGAACTGCCCACCCTACACCCTGTGCCCTTTCCTCCCTAGAGCTGAGGGAAGGGCGGGGAAAGCTTGGGACCCCGTCCAGGAGGGACTCCCGACACCCACCTTGTCTGGCCGCCTGGGCTGCCACCCCAGAAGGCCTGGAGACCGGGACAGAAGAGGGGAAGGCTGGGGGCTATCGAGGCTCCCAGCGCACCCAAGTTAGGGAGAAGGTCAATATGGCACTTTTTCTAATATGGTTTGACTCGTGGCACAATGGAAGTAAAATAACACATAGATTGGTCATGTCTTGAAGAATTCATACAAAGTGCTATTTTGAAAGATGATTTTTATTTTGGCCTATTGCCAAAAAAGCAGGATGCTTGTTGCCATCCTGGACTTTTCTAACTGTTTCCAATAACCAGTGGGGACTTGCAATCATTTGCCAAAGGCCATCTGAGTGTCCTGAGTTCCCTGACATTGAGACTTCCCAAGGCCCTATTCATTAGTGGCAATTCTCAAAGAATTCAATGGATTCCCATCACATGGTTTTTTGTTTTGTTTTGTTTGTTTTTGGGTCACACTCAGCGGTGCTCAGGGGTTACTCTTGGCTGTCTGCTCAGAAATAGCTCCTGGCAGACACGGGGGACTATATGGGACACCGGGACTCGAACCAACCACCTTTGGTCCTGGATCGGCTGCTTGCAAGGTGAAAGCCGCTGTGCTATCTCTCCGGGCCCCCATCATATAGTTTTGAAGGCAGCTGGTATGGGTTGGGCCCAAGACTCTGCCCCTTGCCAAACACTTCCTGACTGTCACACTACTGGTGTGCTGGTCTCTCTTAACTATTGAGGCGCTCATGTGGCCTTGAGGATGATCCTATTCAGACTAAAAACTCAACGTGAAGGCCTGGAAAATAGTACAGGGATTAGGGCACATGCAAGGCATACACCAGCTGGGGCTCAATCCCATCATTGCATAGTCACTAGAGCAATAACAGCTGTGACCCAGGTGTGGTTCCTGGGACCACAGAGACAAAACAGCTAAATATGACCAGGAGTGGCTCTATTATACCCCTGGATGCCTCCTTGGAAGACCCTACAAAACAAAACAAAAATCCAAGCATGATTTTTATTTGTCCTCTAAGAAGGAAAATTAATAATTGTAAGTCCTTGAAAATGTCCATTTTTTTTTATTTTTGGGCCACACCCGGTAATGCTCAGGGGTTACTTCAGGCTATGTGCTCAGAAGTTGCTCCTGGCTTGGGGGACCATATGGGACACCGGGGGATCGAACCGCCGTCCGTCCAAGGCTAGCGCAGGCAAGGCAGGCACCTTACCTTCAGCGCCACCGCCCGGCCCCGAAAATGTCCATTTTTATGGAATTTTCTTATCAGATGTACTTAGAGAAAGAACTCCATTTGTCAGAGGACATTCTCCTGGCTGGCAGGGACAGTGTCTCTGTTAGAAATATTGTAAAGAGGGGCCAGAGAGATAGCATGGAGGTAATGCATTTGTCTTGCATGCAGAAGGTCAGTGATTCTAATCCCGGTAGCCCATATGGTCCCCCGAGTCTGCCAAGATCGATTTCTGAGCATAGAGCCAGGAGTAAGCCCTAAGCGCTGCCAGGTGTGACCCAAAAACCAAAAACCAAAAACCAAAAAAAAAAAAAAAAAAAAAAATAGTGTAAAGAACAACTTAATGACATTCGAGAACAGTTGGCTTCTGCTGCCACTCAGTGACACAGGGAACTGGCCACTGTGAAAGACTTTTTTTTTTTTATTCTGCAACCAACACATTCTCCATCCAGAGGGGGTTCACTACGAAATACCCTAGGGAATAAGCTGCTCCTTTATTGAGAAATCATAAATAGGCCATTTGCATTCCATAAAATGATCTTAACTACTTCCTCCCTAGAATCCCACTCACATCCCATTTTATTTTTGTTTTTGTTTTCATTTTGGTTTGGGGGTTATATCTGGTGATACTCAGGGTGAACTCCTGACTCTGCTCTTGGAAATTAATCCTGGCGGGCTCAGGGGACTTATGGGTTGCTAGGGATGGAATCCAGGTCGGCTGCAAGCAAGCAAGGCAGGCGCCCTCCCTGCTGTGTTATCTCTCCAGCCCCTTCAGTTTCTTTTTCTTTGCTCTTCATTGAGATAAGAACTCTAAAGTCTTCAAGGACAGTGACTTACTATAAAATAACATCCACAAATGCTCGCGGCTAATATTTAAGTAACTCAAGCTTTCACATATCCAGTTCTGTCATCAACCTAACCTGGGTTTCAGCCTTTCTCAGAGCACAGGGTCATGCAGAAGGCTCCCAGCTTCTTTCGAGTATAATGTTTACTTAATACATCTGACACTATTTAGATATGTTTGTATATAGTATGTAACTTGTTTAATGTACACCATGCTGGTCCTGAGTAGTATTTGCTTCACTGCATTTTAACCATCATTTAGGGTGACTGGAATGATACTAATAGATGATTTGCTTCAATGTTGACAGATTCCCACAAATTTAGAATCTGCTAAGCACCAAATTCTCCTACCCAGTTACTCTTCCAAGTCTCTATCTTAATTTCAGATCTGTCCAAGATTGATCATTTTAATGCCATTTAATTCTTATGTTTGGCAATATTAGATTACTTATACAATTTGTGTGTGATGATTTATTTATTTTCTAAAATAATCTATAGAAAATGGATATAAGACTTGATTATAATATGAAGTGATAATTTTAAAAAGCTGTAACAACTCATGCATACTTAAAATTTTGAATTCATAAACATCTCAAATTATTTTTATTTCTATGTACTAGATATGACCCAAAGTTAAAAGAGCTTTGTAAATTAGCAGTATTTATATGAAAGTGACTAAAACAATTAAAAGTATTTGAAAATTATTTTCCTCATAAGATCGTAAATAATTTCTTTTTTTTTTTTTTAGTAAATAATTTCTTGGCGAATTCACAACTTGTGTACCATTAATTTATACCTAGATAATGCAATACTAAGTAATCTATTCTATCTAGAATATGAATTGGAAACTAGTAAATAATGAATTATTATCTTTAGCAGAATAGACCAGGAATTAGTTTTTTCAATTTAATATCACTTTAACTTTTTGCATTAAAATTTACTGGTAGGTTTGTCCATTGGAATCTAAATGGATTGATATTAACTATTAATAGTTTTGTAAGCAGTTCTTTCAAAAGGCAGGAAAAATAGGTATTTTTATTTGGTTGGGGGGGGCATATGTGGTATCAGGGGTTGAACCAGGATTTGTTGCATACCAGGCAAGCGCCCTACCCACTGTGCTACTTCTTCAGCCCCAAAGAGAAATAATTCATGAAAGAAAGAGGGAGGCAAAAATATATTCAAATAGGCACACACAAAAAAAATGAATCCTGTTATTGAATCTTCTCCAAGTACAGTGAGGTAAAGCTCCTTATATTTGGTTCTTTTTATTATATAGTTTTTATTTTATTATGTAGTTATTATATAGTTTATTATAGAGTAGTCAGGAATATGAGCCTCTTCTTATTCCCTTAAGAACAGCTGCATCTGTCAGGGAGCAGGGTGGACCAGTTCTTTCTGCGCATGCTCCAGCAGTTGGGCCAACCACAGACAGGGTAGTGGGAGGTAATTAGGAACAAACACTCCAATTTGCTGCAGGTTTTTTGAGGCCTTTCAAAGTTCCTCCATGTTTTCCTTTTGAACCTTTCTACGTAAAGTTTTCCCTTCTGCAAAATTCATTCTCTCTGTCTCTCTCTTTGACTCTCTCTCTCTCATCATCCTCTCTCACATAATCATCGTTGTCTTCATCATTGTCAATATCATCTACATTTTACTTCTCTCCCCCCTTTGTCCATTGAATGTAGTGAGGTACTCTCTCTTTCTCTCTCTCTCTCCTCTCTCTCTCTCTCTCTCTCTCTCTCTCTCTCTCTCTCACACACACACACACACACACACACACACACACACACACACACAGCCTCTCTCCAGTCTCCACACACATCCAAAGACCTTTGCCTAGAAGAAAATAAAGGAAACCCAAGATTTGGTTTTCCTTAGAGACTTTTCGTAGGCCTGCCCTTCATCCATCCCTAGAAGTGACACTCCAAAGTTATCTTGATGAAGGGCCAGAGTGATAGCACAGCGGTAGGGCATTTGCCTTGCACGCAGCTGATCCAGGACGAACCTGGCTTCAATCCCCTGCATCCCATATGGTCTCCTGAGTCAAGAGCAATTTCTGAGCACATAGCAAGGAGCCCCTGAATATCACCGGCTGTGGCCCAAAAACAAAAACAAAAAATCTTTCTGATGTCTCCTGCAGAATCACCCTATTTCCATTTATCTTTTCCTTCCTTCCTTTCTTTTTCTTTCTTCCTTTCTTTTTTCTTTTTCTTTCTTCCTTTCTTTCTTCCTTCCTTCCTCTTTTTTCTTTCTTTCTTTCTTTTCCTTCCTTCCTTCCTTCCTTTCTTTTCCTTCCTTTTTTCTTTCTTTCTTTTCCTTCCTTCCTTCCTTCCTTCTTTCCTTCCTTCCTTCCTTCCTTCCTTCTTTCCTTCCTTCTTTCTTTCTTTCTTTCTTTCTTTCTTTCTTTCTTTCTTTCTTTCTTTCTTTCTTTCTTTCTTTCTTTATTTATTTATTTTTCTTTCTTTCTTTCTTTTTTTCTTTCTGTTTTGGGATCACATCCAGCAGTTCTCAGGGATTCTTCCTGTCTCTGCACTCAGAAATCTCTCCTGGCAGGCTTGGGGGATCCTATGGGATGCCTGGAGTCAAACCCAGGTCAGCCCCATGCAAGGCCAATGCCTTCCCCACTGTGCAACACTCCAGCCTCCTCTTTTCTTTCTAATCAAACCTCTTAGTACTTTAGATCACTGTCCTTACCACAATCATCTTTCTGGTTTTAGAAATAATTTCTATAGCAACCACAGTGGGGAAGTTTAATGGAAATAACATCATCCTGGGAATTTCGTGGGGGTTCCATTGGACTGGCCTGCCAACTGAACTGGCATTTAGAGCCACAGTTCAAAGACCAGCGTTCCTTCCCTTCCTGTCATCTGTGGCTGCTGCTGTTCTTGTTTTTGTTAAAAGAGGCAGCTAATAACCCACACCAGACTTCAAGAGCATTAAAATCAATTCTTTCTCAGTCTAAGACATAATGTTTGTTCTCTGCTGCTAACTTGACTAACTTTGTCAGGCAATATTAGAAATAGAGGCCAAAAAGCACTAAGCTCCACTCATTCCTCAAAAAATAAATGATTATGTGAGTCTTGCTGAGTAGAAGTTTCTAGAAAGTGCTATTTGAAATGGAAGAGTTCATTCTTTTTAACTACTTTATTTAAACACTGTGTTTACAAGGTTGTTCATAATATAGTTGTTTGAGTTTTTCACAGTTACCAAGTTGTTCATGATTGAGTTTCAGTCATACAGTGTCCAACAACCTTTACCAGGGGACATTTCCAGCCACAATGTCCCCAATTCCTTCCTCCTCCCCCACCCTTTCCCCTCTCCACCTCTGGGACAGACATTTTTCTTCTCTCTTCTTTTTCTTTCTTACTCTTTCTCTCTCACATCCTTTTATATACTGTGGTTTGCAATATGGTCACTGAAGTGGTCTTATGCCTCCTATCACTTTCTCTCCTTTCAGCACCCAGTTCTTGTCCAACTCTCACTGTCATATTGGTTCCTTCTCTGTTCTAATTGCATCCCCCGTTCTTTGTGACAAGCTTCCTAGCATGAACTGGCCCTCATTTAGAGAGTTAATTTTTCATATTTATAATTCAGTTTTTTAATATTTTGGGCCACACCCTGAAGCCCTCAGTCTTACTCCTGGCTCTGTGCTCAGGGATCATTCCTGGTAATGCTTAAGGGACCATCTTTCTAGTGCTGGGATTAAACTTATATTGGCCTCATGCAAGATAAAAGTCTTTTACCACTATATTATCTCTCTGGTCTCTAAAATATTTTTTTTCATTAACCTTCTCTATAAGGTTTTGTGCTTTGTCACCAAAGTTTTAAAATTTTGAATACTTAAATCATAATTATTTTATACCCAATGTGTTATGTGACATAGATGCTGTTGGCAAAAGCTCTGTGGGGATTGTCCTGGGAGCCATTCTATCTGCTCCTGCCCACAGTGACCAGGCTGCCTCTGTGTTTCGTGCTTGCCTGGACAGCAGCTCTCTTTGGGATTTATTTTTTAGTCTGGTGTAAATAAGTCTACTGATGTGTAAGCAGATGGAGGGTCTGTCTACAGACAAGTGAGGGGATTTTTAAATGTGATGATTTCTCCACATCCTACCATCACAAACATTTTGAAAACAGTCAACTATTTGCAACATTCAGACAATCCATTAAATCTAATTTGTTCCAGCTCCTTCTTGGAACAACATTTTCAAGTCAAGTATTTCTCAACTCTACTCCAGGACAGTCAAATAATGATTTCCAAATACCAATTTTCTTATTTGGGTGAACGAGGCTCCTGAGAACTTGGGGAAATCCTTTCCACACGGGCTGTGATCTTGAACCAAAAAGCTGAGAGAGTCAGTATGGAAAGGCTCAAGACTTCATGACAAGGGCAGAATTCATTCACTCAGTTTCTAAGGCTGGTGATAAAACTCCTGAGGGGATGGGGAACAGGGCAGCAGGATGTGGTAGGGAAGGGGAGGGATGGAAGAGAGCCCCCCACACAGACATTTGACCAACCCAAAGGGACATTCTGGGCCTATACTTCAGAGAGAAATCATCTGAGGTGAACATGATCTGAGAGACTAGATCAAGGCAGCCTTGACAAGAAACAAGGCCAAAGTTGAGTGAAAAACCATCATGGGAGCCATGATAAGCACAGAAGGTACCAAGTTGGAATTGGCCCATGTACAAAATCATTGCCACCGGAAGTCCAGATCCAGCCAGAGAGAAGGGGGTTTGGAGAGCAGAAACCCAGAACCCACTCAAACCTGTTGTGTCTTACTCTTAATGGTGTGGGCCAGCCCAGTGGCTTTGGCATCACCAATTCACATACTTTTGTCTCAGCCCAAAGAACATTTCCTTCCTTCACAACTGTTTCAGGTTACTCGTTGCTTCTTGGACACTCATTATTTCCTAGAACAAAACTCAGCTACCTCTCTGGAGCACTCTCTCTCGCTCTCTCTCTCTCTCTCTCTCTCTCTCTCTCTCTCTCTCTCTCTCTCTCTCTCTCTCTCTCTTCTTTCTCTCTTCTCCTTTCTTTCTCACTCTCATTTAAATTACTTTTTACTTTTAATGGTGCCCGTAGTCTTTTTGCAGCCACTAATGAAAATGATTCTTCAGGTTCATTTCTCCCTAGTATGGTCTTCAGATTCTCTTGTATATTTTTATTGATTGATTTGGGGGGGTCACACCCCCTCTGTGCTCAGTGAGCTCATACCTCACTCTCTGTCCAGGGGGCCATATGAGATCCTCTGACAAAAAAGCTCCAAACTCAAGCACTAAAGTAAACTTAGTTCTTTTAGTTATGCTTCTCATGAACTTTCAAGACTTTTTTTTAATGGAATTCGTTTGTTCTCTCCCAACAAAACCTTAACAGTTATGTCTAAAGGAAAATTATATGGCAGATGAATGCCCCGGGCTTGTCTCTGCCTTGATTTAATTACAGAGAAAGTGACCTGAGAGAACCCCACCATCTCTTGTGTTCTAGGAATACCTGAAATCCAGACAGATTACAAACAAATCACAAACAGGAGGGAAATTGTGTGTGTCGCATTTGCTCTGGCCCACAAGATCCCTTCGCCTGATTTCTCCCAGCCCTTTTCTTCCCACACAGCCTTTCCAACAGGACTGCACATTCCGGCTACATGAGATCCCTTTAATCCATAAATTTAAACCTATACCAGAGTGAAGACTGCAGTGAAGAGTTATGAAAATGGGAAACTCCTGTCGGGGTCAGTCTGAGCAGCAGCTGGGGCAAAAACCATCTTGATGAACAATTGTTTCCTTGTTGTAGAAAGGAGAGATTCCCCTTCAATGTTGGGAATGTACTTGGATGGTTCCCACTGTTCTCAGAGCCTTTGGCCAACTTTCTAGCAATGGAAGGGCATCCTCCACTGGTGGCTGAGAGATGGTTCCCTGCCAAGTGCTTCACCAGGCTGCCCACTTCCATCAGGAAACCAGGCCTGAACTTGGGCTCCATTTCTCTGATGGCTTCTTCGTCTTTTAGGGCTGTGTGTTTTTGATTGGGTGTTTTAGTTGTTGGGTTTGGGGTTTGTTGTTGTTGTTGTTGCTGCTGCTGCTGCTGCTGCTGCTGCTGCTGCTGCTGCTGCTGCTGCTGCTGCTGCTGCTGCTGCTGCTGCCACTGCTGCCGCTGTTGCTGTTTCCTTTTTTATTTTGAGGAGTGGATATTGAGTATTTTTTCAGATATTTTCTGAAATGCCATTTGAGGAAAATAGTTTTGTCAGTCACTTGAAGGCTCTGTTGTGTAAAAGTGGCTTGAAGCGTAAGCTAGGAAAAGAGGAAAAATCTGAGTTTCATCAACTACAGCTTTCTGATAAAGTCCTGTGCTTTCCTGAGAGATCATGTATGAATACTTGTTAGCTATGATAGACTGGGTGTCACCACTACAGAATGTTTTCTTCATCTGTACACAAGTTGTCTCCTGTGAAACCACATGGGAAGTGGAAAGGCTTCTTTTTGGAGTATTATTTTACTATAACTTCTCCATCTATTGTTCCTCCTGTTCTTCCTCAACCTTCCTTCTTCCCCTTACCCCATCTTTTTTCTTCTACCTCTTCCTCCATTTCTCCATTTTCTTTTTTTAATTATCTTTATTTAAACACCGTGATTACAAATGATTGTAGTTGTATGATTACAGTCATGTAAAGAACACCCCCTTCACCAGTGCAAGATTCCCACCACCAATTTCCCAGATCTCCCTCCTCCCCACCCCACCCACACCTGTACTCGAGACAGGCTTTCTACTTCCCTCATTCATTCACATTGTTATGATAGTTTTCAGTGTAGTTATTTCTCTAACTGCACTCATCACTCTATGTGGTGAGCTTCATGTCATGAGCTGCACCTACATGGGTAGATGGGGGAAATAAGGATTGGGACTGAGGCAGTAAAAGATTAGAAATGAGCTTTGTAGGGCAGTATCAAGGTCACAATACAAGATGGATATTATGCATATATAAACTATATGGATACAATACTATCAATAGGAGACCAAGGAGAAAAAATTTCCAGTGACTGTCCCAACATAAACCAGTGCTAGAACGGCCCTCCTCCCAAAGCGAATTCCCATTAGTGTAGGGAGAGGTAGGGGGAAAGCCTGATGACCCCTATAGAGTCCACCTGGACCAGCGCCCAGGGAAGGCCTGGAGTCCAGGGGAGAAAGAGGGGGATGGCTATGGGCCTGCCAAGCATCCCAGCACTCCCCAGGCTAGGGAGAAGGCCTCCGGCATGGGGCCTCCCCAAACCCCATACCTGGCAAGAGCTGGCCTCCAGAATCAAAGGGGAAACCGGAAGCCAGATATCTGCTCACCCTCCTCTCCATGCACCTCCCCGCCAGAGGATGGAGGGAAGGGGGAAGCCTGAGGACCCCTAAGAGTCCACCTGAACCTACTATGGCCATCTGAGCTGGCCCCCAGGGAAGGCCTGGAGTCAGGGGAGAATGAGGGGGATGGCTGGGGGCCTGCCAAGCCTCCCAGCACTCCCCAGGCTAGGAAGAAGGCCTCCGGCATGGGGCCTCCCCAAACCCCATACCTGGCAAGAGCTGGTCTCCAGAATCAAAGAGGAAACCGCATTTCTCCATTTTCTATTCTACTCTTCCTTCTCCACGTTTTCCTCCTTCTCCTTTCTTTCCCTCCTATTTCACCTTCTCTATCTTCTCCACTAATTTCACTTTTCCTCAACCTTCTCATCCTTCTCGTCCACTTTTTCTCACCTCCTATTTGTCCTCCACTTTTTCCTCCACTACCACCAACAATCTCCTCCTCTATCTTATCTTCTCCTTCACCACCTGTTTTTCCTCTTCCTCTCGGTCCTCCCTCCTTCTATGTCATCTTCTCATCTTACACTGTGACTGAGAAATGAAGAAATATTCTCTGATCTCTTCCAAGGGCTCATCTCTGTGGCCTGATCACCTACAGAGTCATGCAGCCATACACCCTGCAGCAGTACCACAATAAATTAAAAACTCTTATATAAACAATATGAAAACATATATGAGAACCTTGGAGAGATCGTCCTAACTTTCTTTCAAAGCAACTTTTAATTCTATGCCATGAAATCCTTTCCAGAAGATTCGGGAGTATCTCTGGGTATCCCTGAATAACTCCTTGGCTGAAAGTTCTGCTCCTTGTGCCAGGCCCTCCCTATGTCCTGGAATGTTCTGGAATGGATGGAGCTGATAGTCACCTCACTTCCTGGCACTTCATCATCTTGAGGTTTTATGAATGTCACTCTTAGTGCCCTGCCACTGAAATATTCAAGTCCATTTGTCCAAGTGTCTAATCCAGTCACATGATCCTTTTCTCACTTCCTCCCTTGTTGTGAAGACTTGCTCTGAGACACATGAACTGCTCCACTTTCCAGATTCCCATTGACCAATCTACTTTTCTACCTAGCCATGATGAGTTGCTTGAAATGCTCCCTTATTACCTAACTTCTTCCTTCTCTCTAACTCCCTGCCCAGTTCATCTCCCTCATGTCCAGTCCCACCTGTTTGTGTCTCTACCCACGAGACTGAGTACATACATAGAGGGTGTGTCTCCTCAGCCAGCATCAGGGAAGGCTTCCTGCTCTGCTGTTTCTTCTCCTGCTTCCTCACAGTGACAGTCCCTGACCTTCTGTCCAAAGTACATTCCCACTATGTTCACTATGACTTGAACCAAAGAGACTCTTCAAATCACTAAAAAAAGTACAAATGCATGTGCACACCTCATTCTCTTTCCTTCAGTGTCTCCAAAGCATTGTCCAAAAAATGAGTTCTTCCTCCAGTTCAAATTTAGCTTAACTTTACAGAAAGAATCGCCCTCAATTCTCAAATCTCCAATCTCTTATCCTGGAGTATATTCTCAGCAATGGATCTTTTCAACCAACTTAAATTTTTTTCCATTTTTAAATTAGGAGACAGAAGAGTAGAGAAGCACGCAAAGGTGACAGGTCCCTCAGTCTCTCCTAGTTGGTAATCTCATAGCAGGGGCAGACCCCTCCCACCTGCCTTCACATACAAAGGATCTACCTTTCTGCCGGGGCACCTTTGGTAGCCAGTTTTCACTCACTCATCTTTTTTGGTCTTTCTGCTTGGGCGCCTCTAGGAGAGTTTTTTCCTGGGCCCTTCTTGGCCCTCTCAGGAGAGTTTCAGGAGATAGAAGAGTAGAGAAACATGTAAAGGCTACAGGTACCCTCAGTCTCTCCCAGCTGGTCCCATTTTTAAATCAAACAAGAAGCTGAAACATGTCTCTGTTTCCATTTCCATGATTCCATGTGC
The DNA here is from genome assembly GCF_024139225.1 of Suncus etruscus. Taxonomy (NCBI): domain Eukaryota; kingdom Metazoa; phylum Chordata; class Mammalia; order Eulipotyphla; family Soricidae; genus Suncus; species Suncus etruscus. The sequence continues at coordinate 21,716,037 of NC_064854.1, read as the reverse complement.
TGGCTCACCCCACTTTATTTCTCCTTGACTCTGGTCACAACGATCAAATGGAAATGTATTTCGCATTTAATATTAGAGGCTGGGCTGAAAAAAATGTAAGTTTGGTGAGGGTTTTTTTGTATTGAATATATGAAGTTGGAAATATTGCCCAGTCATCAAGGATACACACTTGGCCTGCTTTGGTAATATGCCCTCACAAAAAAGCAAAAATTCAGCAAAGACTTTTTTCCCAGCCATCCTCAGCACATACCACCATCTCTATGTCTCCTGCGTGTTCATGACTGACTTTTCCCGAAGCTTCTTTTTGTTGACTCTATATTTGTTGGCTTTCCTGGGCTGTCTCTGACCTCTGACTTCCCTCTTCTGTCTGAGTTTGCTTTCTGGGGTCTTTGTCTTTCCCCGTCTCCTGGGATGATACATGCTTCTCATTCCACATCCTCTCATTGAGCAATTCAGACATAGCAGCTGAATGAAAGGCTGTGTGGGGAGCAGAGCCATAAGGTGCACATCCCACAGAGGCCTTGTTGCAGCTGGAAGGGTGCAGGGCAGGGCACAGGGAACTGGGCTTCCCTCTGAGCAGGGCCATGGCCAGATGGGGTGTTTGACATTCATTCATTCTGGAGCCCAGACCAACTCTTCCTCATCCAGGAAATGCTCCTCTTACTTGCTTTCAGTGGTACGACCCACCCCTGCAACAAAGGGGGCACTTTCTCACTCCCAAATGTGCTGTGACTGCAAAGCAAAACTATTGTTGTAGATGACCTTGCTGGAGAGGACTGGGTACAGAGGGTGTGTGCAAGAAATGAGGGTGCTAGAATGATTCCTCTCAACAATGGACGTGGATGGACTCATCTGTGATTTAAAAGAACTTGCAAAGTATTGAAATGTTGGGGCCAGAATGATAGACAGCAGGTGGGGCATTTGCCTTGCACATGATTCAAGACCCAGCATCCCATAGGATCTCACGAGCACCAACAGGAGTGATTACTGAGCACAGAGCAGGAGTAATCCCTGAGCAGTGCTGTGTGTGACCCAAAACCAAAACCCAAAAACAAACAAAAAAACTTTTTAAATATATTGGAAAATTAAAATGTCCAAATAGTAGACTCCTCAGATGTATCTAGACCAGAGTCTGGGATCACATTGTTTAAGGGCTGGAACACTTGCAAAGTGCTGAAAACAAGCTCTGGGCTAGTGTGGGATTCAAGAGCTACCCTTTGAGAAAGTGATCTGCTCTTGAACAGATCTTGAGTCTCTCCTAAGGGTGCACATCTTTCTTGGACAGGAGTGTGGGGTTCAGATACTCACTTCCAGGTTGACTCCTCATCCACGCCAGGTTCTTTCTTTTTTCGTTTTTTTTTTTGGCTTTTGGGCCACACCCGGCGGTGCTCAGGGGTTACTCCTGGCTGTCTGCTCAGAAATAGCTCCTGGCAGGCACGGGGGACCATATGGGACACCGGGATTCGAACCAACCACCTTTGGTCCTGAATCGGCTGCTTGCAAGGCAAATGCCGCTGTGCTATCTCTCCAGGCCCCACACCAGGTTCTTTCTGCCTTTCTACACCACCTCTGCCCCTGCACAGATGAATCAGCAATGTCCAGAGGAAAGATCATCCTGCTTCCAAATTAAGTCCTTTATTTAAATACAGTGATTTACAAGATTGTTCATAACACAGTTTTCTTTCCCACAGACAGAAAGTTATTTATGATTGAATTTCAGTCATACAATGTCCAACACCCTTCACCAGTGCACATTTCCTACCACCAGTGTTCCCAGTGTCTCTCCTGCCCTCTCTCCTGCCTGATTCTGGAACAGACAATTTTCTTCTTTCTCTATCTCTCTCACTATCTCTCTCTTCCTTTTTTCCTTTCAGGAAAAGTGGTTTGCAGTAATGTTATTGAAGGAGTATCACATATCACTTTATCTTCTTTCAGCACCCAGTTCTTTTTTCAGAAAGTTCAATTCCAACTCGCATTGTCATAGTGGTCTCTTCTTTGCCCTAACTGCATCCCTTGCTCTTTGTGACAAACTTCCTACTATGGACGGGTCCTCATCTCCATTGTCTCTGGATAGTGTTACCATACTATCTTTATTTATATATTTTGGTTTTTGGGTCACACCCGGCAGCGCTCAGGGGTTACTCCTGGTTCTACACTCAGAAATCACCCCTGGCAGGCATGGGGGGCTATATGGGATGCCGGGATTTGAACCACTGTCCTTCTGCATGGAAGGCAAACACCTTACCTTCATGCTATCTCGCCGGCTCACTATCTTTATTTTTTACATCTCACAAATGAGTGTGATTATTCTATGTCTATCACTGTCCTTTGGACTCATTTCACTCAGCATAGTACTCTCCATATTCTTCCATGCATGAGCAAATTTCATGACTTCATTTTTCCCAACAGCTGCATAGTATTCCATTGCGTAGATAAACCGCTGTTTCTTTAGCAACTGGTCTATTCTTGGGCATTTGGTTGTTATGACTAGTGTTGTGGTGAACATAGGCTTGCAGAAGGCTTTTCCTCATTGTGTTTTGGGGCGTTTTTTGTTCAAGAGGAACTCTCAGGAAACTTGTCCATCCATGCTTAAGAAACTCCTATGGCAGGAGAAGAGATTTCTAGGCTCCTTCATGGGGCAGCAACTTTGTCCAACATGTTGCTGGTAGAAACATGTCTGGATTCTCACTGGCACCCATCTTTCTTTAATTCAACTTCCACCTGCACTAAGTTCAAAACCAATGGAGACTAGAAGGAGGTCTGAGCACAACTGAAAGTGACAGTGCTTGTTTCCTCTTTGCAGCCTGCTGCATCATCAGAGGACACCCCTGAGCTCAGCGCTTTCCTACGAAATTCTACTATCCCTCATCTTATCCGGAAGAGAGATGTGCCCGTGCTGGAGGCCCAGAGACAGAACCCCTCCAAAATCCTGGTATGATTTCCTTGCCTGTGCATGAGACTGAGGGAAGGGGTGGGACTGGGAAAAGGCCCCCATATGGAAAAGTCATAGGGGACATTTAAGTTCCCCTCTCCATACACAGATATAAACAGAACATCAGAATCAAAATGAAGGGGGCTCTTCTCGGCCATATGTGTACACATGGGTGTTCTTGTATTCAGGACACACACAACCAGTGCCTGATAGTCATGGAAACAAATCAAGATTCAGTACCCAGGGCAAATAGTACAGCAGTAAAGCACTTGTCAACATGTGGCTGGCCCTCAAGTTTGATCTTTAGCACCCGAAATCGTCCCCTGCACACCTCCAGGAGTGATTCCTGAGCATGACCAGATGTGGCTCCCCAAAAAGCAAACAACAAATCAAATCAAATTAAATTCAGTTGTTTGTCCATCCACAGACACGGGGTTCAGCAGAATCTAAGGTGAACCCGAAGAAGTGCCACCTCCCATGTTCAATGGATAGATATTGACTTGACCTTGAGGTTCACCTCGGCTGGGATGTCAGGGAGAACAGGTGTTTATGAGCCAAAGTCCCCAGAGAGTCATAATGCTGGGGTTTGTTGTTATGACATTATTCTGTGTACCATCAGCATTTTGCACACTGTAGGACTTGTTTGAATCAGAATTTTCATTCTTTTCCTCACATCTCCCACGGTGACCCTTGGTGAAGGCCCCTGGCTGGATGGACACTTCAAAATGGTTCTGAGGTTGGAGCTAAGGTTTTAATCTAATGTGGCTCTCACACCCTCTGCCACTCAGTTCATCTCGACCACATGACAAGTCTTAAACATGAAAAATCTAAAACAAAAGGTGCAATTCGAATCAAATGAGTTAAAACAAAGTCATGAGAGAGGAAGTTGTATTATAAGCACTGGAAATTTTGTGGCCAAAGGCTGTCAGTTTGTAGATGATTATTTAAGTCTCTGCACATTTATATAATTCCATGTTATTTTGAAATAAAATCATTTAGTTTGAGACAAATGTACAAAAGTCTGTGTGTTGAGCATTGAACCAGGTTGTTAACACGTTCATGGGAGCACAGGCAACGCAGACATATAGAGGGAGGACTGACCAGTTGAAACAGTGAATTGCAAATAGACTTTCTTGTTGTTGTTGTTGTTGTTTTGGGGCCACACCCAGTAATGCTCAGGAGTTATTTCTGGCTATGCACTCAGAAATCACTCCTGGCTTTGGAGACCATATATATGGGACACTAGGGATCAAACCCAGGTCCGTCCTGGTCAGCCGTGTGCAAGGCAAACGCCCTACCTCTGTGCTATCGCTCCAGCCCTGCAAATTGACTTTTTAATATTCATTATGGTATATGTCTCATGAGTGCATGGAGGCAGGCAGGGGAGACCACTAACAGAAACTCTGGATGTTGTGTGCTCTTGTGCTAGATTCTTTCTTGCCCACTCTGACTAAAGATTTTGAATGCAGGATGACTTCCAGTTAGCACTTACTGATGAGAGCAAGACCACTCTAAATCTATATCTGATTCATAGTCAGATTTCTCTCTCTTAAGTTTAAAAATTATTTAAAATTAAGACCCAAATGGAAATTGAAAATGGAACTCAAGTTCAACTATTATAAAAGTATTTATCTCCCCATGTCCTGGAGTCAAACAATTCTGGAGAGAAAGTGATTATGCAAAGTTTATTCTAAAATCAAAAGCGGAAATAGGACCTCCTACAGTTTTGGTTTAGTTCAAAACAACTATACTGAATCACATTTCTGATTAGGAATTTAAAAGTGCAAAATGCCAACAGCAGTCCGGGTTGGGAATCATAAGTTCCAATTTGCAAGTCAGTGACAGTGAAATTTCATTTCTCTCTTGCCTAAGAATAGCCTGGCCTCCCCCTCATGGGGGGCCCCTGCTGCTTTGGTAGTTATCACCCCATCCCTTGCCTCCTCTGCTTACAGAAACCTTATCCTTCTAATCCTCTCCTTCATCTGATACTATCAACCACTTCCTGAAACTACTACATTCCTTGGCATCTCCCCAAACCTTCTCTCTGCTTCCCATCCTCCCTTTTGACCTGCCTCCTACAGTTTTCCGTGACCTCTCCTCTGCCCACACTGCACTGCTCCTGTGGCTCAGGAGTCTGCCTCCAGCCCCCTTTTCTCCTTCACTGACTTGGCTCTTTCATGTCCTGTCTTGCCCTATCCTAATTCCAGCCACTATTAGGGAAATCCTACTACCTTTGTTCTTTTCAATCTGATAGATAAGACCATCCAAACATGGCTGGACTCTCTGTTTCCAAGACCCCCAAGACTCTTGCCTAGATTTCTCTATCTCTGTGATGTCAGAACCCACCTACCCAACTTCCCCACCCCCACTTCTAAAACTTCCTTCCGAAGAGCCCTTCATCTCTCTATCTCTGACTATCTCTCTGTCTCTGTATCTTTCTTTCTCTCTCCCCACCCATTTTACATCTCATCTGTCCCTTCTAATATACAAATCCAATTTACTAGCCCTTGATTTATAGCTTTGTGGGGGCTCCCTCGCACTGCCCAACGAAGATCTACAGTCCTAGCACAGAAGAAAGAGACTTCAGCATCTCCATTTGGCTTTTCCTTCTCTCTCCTTTCCATTTGTCCATATCCAAAGTTCCTTGCCCCCAAACACTTTCTCCTCTTTTCTGAACACATGCTGGTCTCATGCACTGGGTCACCAAGAGAAGGACCAAGAGGACCATGTCTGCCTTATCACCCTGCTGGCTCTTGGCTTTTCATGCTCTGAGATTCATTCTGAGCACCTCCTCCAGGCTCTTCTGGCAGGGGTCCCATGCCAAAGACTTAACCAGATCATGCCTTTAATGCCAGAGGGTGTCTTTATTCAAGGCTCCAAAGACAATGGGATGATTTTTGGGAACTAAGACTATATCACCCCCAAGCCTCTCAGTTCCCAACCATCAGACAGTCAGCCCAGACCCTGTTCTTGGGGGATTCCTGCAGAAATATTCTTCCCAGAAATTATTAGATACACAACTTGGTTTTGTTTGGTTTATTTTTTTTTCCAAGTCTGAGGCTTTTTAAACAAACTATTCTGATCCGTCTGTGCCTCTAGATCACCTTTACTATAAAGATTCATCCGAGTGAAAGACTTCAGGTAGTACCATCACATAATAGCAAATACATGGACTTTTGTGTTTATCAGCACTGGGGATTAAAAAATGAACATAACATTACCCACAACACAAATTCAAATTGATAAAATGGGACAATTCAAGAAGACTAGATGTGCATGGCACAGAGCAAAGAGCAGAAGCGGAGGTGCCCAGGGCTCCCTACTCATTTCTCCACATGCCACCAGAAAATGCAGCAAAGACAACCAGCCAAGGCCACTGGCACATCCCACAAACGTGCATTTCAGAAGTCAATTACTTATCCACTTAGGTGGGCAAGTCTAGAATGTGGCTTCAGAAACACCTTGATGGATGGATGGTCCATCCATCACCAAGGATCCTGCCTTATCTTGAGAGAGAGACAAGTAGAGGAGACAATGTCCTTCTCAGGCCCTGACTCTCTTTCCTTTCTTCTACAGATGCTTCCAGGCTCCAGTCATCCAAAGGCGGGTGCTGGGAACATCCCAAGGAAATGCCCCCTACACACATACTCTTAGGAAACAAATATGGCTACAGGGAATTCTCAGTTCCCTAAAAAATGCTCCATGATTTTGCTGAGCTCTTGGGGCCATGGTTTCTCCCATGCACACTAGATGCGAATACAGCATCCTGCCAGTCTTGCCTGTTTCAATGCTGTTGCTCTTATTGAACAAAAAGCAAATTATCTTAACAATTTAGGGAGGCCTCAGGAACCCTGAGGGGTCTCGGGAAGTAGCCACTGCAGGGTCTATGCATGGAACCCTTTGGCCTGGTTGGCAAAAAATTGCCAAGTGTGACCCCTGAGTCTAATGAGCACTGCTTGGGAGCACTAGTTCATAAAACTTTTTTGCAGGTAGAGCACCTGCCTTGCATATGATCAATTTTAGTTCAATTCTTAGAACCCCTAGTGGTCCCCTGAACATTGCCAGGAGTGATCCCTGAGCACAAAGCCAGGAGTAAGCCCCAAGTACCATTGGAAGTAGCATAAAAATAAGAATAAATAATAATTTAGGGAGAGACAATGTTGACTCTCCACTATGATTTCATTGCACCGATTACCTATGTGCCTCTCTTCTTTTCTTTTTTGCAGAATTGCACCAATATTGAGTGTTTAGAAATCTCCTGTGTGGTGGGACGCCTGGGAAGAGGTGAGAGTGCTGTCCTGAAAATCCGTTCACGGCTCTGGGCCCAGACTTTCCTCCAGGTAAGGAAATGGAGCAGGTAGGCCAGTGCCTTACATGCTTGCAGGGAGTCCTCTCTCCTCTCTCCTTGTCGTCCTCCTTTTTCTCTTCCTCCCCCTCCTCTTTCTCCTCTTCTTCTTCCTCTTCCTCTACTTCTTCCTCCTCCTTTTTGTCCTCCTCCTCCTCCTCCTCTTTCTCTCTCCTCTTCTCTCTGTCTCTGTCTCTCTCTCTGTTTCTCTCTCTCTCTGTCTCTCTCTGTCTCTCTCTCTCTCTCTCTCTCTCTCTCTTTAAGGCAGAAAGCTGACAGTCTGACAATGCTTAATACTCATGCTTTCTGACATTCTGGTCACAGAAAGATTTTGTCATGGTTCATTCTAAATGGTTTCCTGTTCTGAGACTGTCATGGAAAAAAGTTTCCTCCTTTATAGTAAGTTTAGGTCTACAAACAAGTAGGAAGCTTACAGACAGTTGACCTGGATTCGATCCCCAGCAACAACTATGGTTCCACAAATCCCACCAGGAATGGTCCTGAGTGCAAAATCAGGAGTAAGCCCTCAAACAAACAACAACAAAATCTTTCTAGTAAGTTTCAAGGTTTACCAACCCTGCACATGTTTGATCATCTCACGAGACTTTGTCTCTGGTAATTATTAACTATTGAGCCTGCCAATAGTGAATGGAGCCCTGCACTGAATTCTCCAGAAGGAACTCAGCAGAGTGAAGTAGAAGTAGAAATGTTGGTCATGTGATTAGTCACGCTCTGTGTTGAACCCACTCAGAAATGTCACCATTTGGTATTTTCTCCAATTGGTATCAATGTTCTGACATTTAATGGCACTGTGGTCCTCAGCTAAACCCTGTGCAGAAGTATAGATGAGGCAGGCAGGGGGCTGTAAACTAGAGCATTGATGACTTAGGAAGAAGAGAAGAAAGGAGCATTTTTTTGGAGAAGGAATGGTTATAAGGGTCAAGTTCAAGGCTCCAAAGATACTACCAAAGGATAGTAACACCATGATCCAGCTGCTATTTCAATTCTGTCTTTAGGTACTGGCAGCCATTATATTACTTGAGTAGATTTGCTCCATGAGAGTGGAGCGTGTATTTAACTTAGAATGAAGCCATTACAGAAAGGGCACAGCAGAAAGCATTCAACTCATTGCTTTCCCTGAGTATAATACTTACAAATACTTATACTAGTCTCTGATGTCTAAAGGTAGGAGAGTAGGAATTTTCAATGTTGAATCAGCTGATCATAGCCAACCAGCTCCCAGGTCTGTTTCTTGGAGGTTTGGGCTATCTGAAAAAATGAAGAAGAAAAAAACATTCATTTTCCAACTGTGAAGAGTAGAAGATACTCTGATTTGGGAGAATAAACTTAAAATGGAGAACTGGTGGATCTGTAGGCTGCATATAGACTGATCCTTTGTCTGGGTTCCAGCCCCAGACTTCCAGTTTTCACTGCTGAATTAAATAGCAAAGGAAATCACACCCATGAATAGCAGTGAATAGCAGTTCTCACTCAACAGGCCTTCTTTAACAACTTCCTAAGCTCCGTGTTCTAATCAGGGATCCACTTCAGTCATTGAATGCTGCTGTTGAATTGATATTATGCCAGATGAGTTCTTGTAATAACCAAACCCTCTGAGGTCCACCAGAGTTGCTAAAGTTCCCCTTCTACCTACTGTTGAGGTACAACAGGCCGGACAACACAGAAACATTACAAGGCATGCTTTATTCCTTTCATTCTTCTACAACCCAAACTGGGTAAACTCAAAATGTATCACAAAGCAAATCTCATCTCAGATTTTCTGAGTTGGAGTGTGGCACCTGATTCCAGGTGTTTCTGAGATGCAGCAAAGCACAGTAGTTCAGAGACCCTTAGAGATAACAGGAAAGATTGGGAAAGATGGAAAATAAAAGAAAGAATCAAACTGGCCCAGAGCAGAAGGTGGAAAGGAAGTAAATGACGGAAGATGGCTTCAGAGAAGTACATTTCTCCACCATTTGTATTCTAGAGACCAGATCTATCTTCTGTTCAAGAAAGTCCACACTCAAGAATGTGAGATGAAAACTTTCTATTGGGTGACGCAGTTGGGGATGATGTTCTCTTTTACTTGATTTCTTTGCCAAGACTTGAGCTCAAGCATAGGACAGTTATTTTCTAAATTCATTCCTAAATGAACTTGGAGAACAAAAGAAGAATTACTGCAGGTTGGAGATCCTGGCCTAAACCTACATATGTTGCATAGGATGACCTGACATAGAATCTTATCGCCAATTTGTTTTGTGAGGCTTGTAAAGAACAAGGTTTGAAATCATCAAATATGTACAAAGTTTCTAAACATTGATTTTTATATTTTATAAAAATACCATTCTACCCCTCTCATTCTCTCTCTCACACACACACAAACACACACACACATACACAAATACATACACATACACAATGAAGTTTTCTATTAAAATGAAACTGCCAGAAGATAAGAGAATAGCAGGAGAATAACAGCCAGAAAAAAAATTCTAAATGAATAAAGTTACTTATCTTGGAATGCAGGGGTGGAAAGAAAGAAAAAGTCAAAGATACAGTGACTTAAATTCTTTTGCATACACTGGGATGTTCTTATCATGGAGAGAGAAAATGGAAATTATTGGAGAAAAAAGTAATTCTACCAACAAGGAACTAGTAAAAAAAAAAAAAGGTTAAGAAAATGCTGGTCGGGCCCGGAAAGATAGCACAGCGGCGTTTGCCTTGCAAGCAGCCGATCCAGGACCAAAGGTGGTCGGTTCGAATCCCGGTGTCCCATATGGTCCCCCGTGCCTGCCAGGAGCTATTTCTGAGCAGACGCCAGGAGAAACCCCTGAGCAACGCCGGGTGTGGCCCAAAAAACAAAAAAAAAAAAAAAAAGAAAATGCTGGTCATCTAATAAATTGAATTGGCCTCAAACAAACAAACAAAAAAAAAAAACAGCATTTGAGTATAGATAGTAATGGTATAGTATTATTTAATAACAAGCACTTTCTGAGAGAAAACAAATGCTATGAATTGTAGAAATTTCTCTAGCATTACTCATGCTGGTTCCCATGACGTAAATACACTCTGCATGATGGATTCCAAGTTGGGAGTTCTCTCAATGTGGCATCACAGAATAGGGGTTGTGAAGATTCTGATGGAATGTTCCATCAGTTCACACTTTTCTACCAGATACAACAAGCACAAATGATCTCGACTCTCCCTATCAACAAAACACAAGAGATCATTAGGAAGGGCTGATTCTTGATGTTTATTACGTCTTTTAAAATATAAGTTACTGAGGTTCACAAATGGAAATTTGAAAATGTGTTTCTGCTAAGCTGGCACTCAAAATTTTTGACATTTTACCAGTCTGCTCTCAAATGCTAGTATGAGTCGGTTATAAGTCACCCCTGGATAGATCTAATTATTGATTTACAGTAAATGGAGTATAGAAACTGAAATCTCATAATGGCTTGCCTTGAGTTCAGCTTAACTATTTTCCCTTGACTTGAATATACAAGAACAAATTATACCATAACTTTTGACTGGAAAGTTCTATATAAAATACGGAATGGGGGCTGGAGAGATCGCACAGTGGTAGGGCATTTGCCTTGCATGTGGCCAACCCTGGAAGGGCCTGGTTTAATTTCCAGCATCCCAAGTGGTCCCCCAGCTGGCCAGGGGTGTTTTCTGAATGCAGAGCTGGGTGTGGCCCGGAAACCAATCAATCAATGAATCAATAAAAGAATAAAGTTTAAAAAAAATACTGAACGGCTGAATGGTCCAAGGTCACTGGTCCTTAGCCAGTAAGAATTGGCTTGCCAGAGACATTTTTGACTGTCACTCCTAGAGGAGTGATATTAGCCAGCAAAGAAGTCACAGATGCTGCTGAATACCCTACAATGCCCAGGACAGTCCCCCTCATCTAACCCCAAATCCTAATAGTGCTATGCACAGCCACTGAGCTGGGTCTCCTAGATAAGACAAAAATGTGATCATTTGTTGCAATCTATTTTCTGCCTGTCTCCTAAGATATTTGGGTGATAAGAATTGTGTCACTCAATTCCATTTCTGCCTTCAAGCCTCAGCAATAGCAATTTTATATGTGTGTGTGTGTGTGTGTGTGTGTGTGTGTGTGTGTGTGTGTGTGTGTGTATATATATTAAATCTTGCTATTTCATTGTAGGGTTCTAATGTCCTTTTTCTATTTTAACCTTCTTATACCAAGTCTGAATGAGAAGGCAAATCTTTGTTGGATGGCAGAATGAACGGTTCTATGAATATCTGAACTGATACTGAGTGGATGGAGGATGGGGATGGATGAATCATGCATAGATGATGGATGGGAAATGAAAGTGAAAGAGAAAAGGGGAAGAAATTTGTATCTTAGAAATAGCAAATACGGAAAACAATTGGAGGACTGCCAGTAGAATTTTTAATGTTCTACATGGAATAAACCTAAATAAATATTTTTACTTTCAGCGAAAAAATGATCCCTACTCCCTTGCATCCCTGGTGTCCTTTGAAGTTAAGGAAATGCCTTATAAGGATCAACCAGCAAAACTACCAGAAGGAAGCATAGCAGTGAGTATTCTTGAAAAGAAATTCAAGTGCAGATTATTTCATTAAAAGGATCTTTTGGCTGAGGTGTAGCTCGGTGATACAGCAGGGACCTTACACTGTGAGGCCCTGGGTTGGAGCCTTGGCACTGTAAAAAAAAAAAAATCAGAAATAATCATTCTTATCTGCTGTTGAACCTGTTCCAAAATTGATTATGTAAGAAAACTTTTCTTCTTTACTGTCTTCTTAGTTTAGTCTGAAAATGTCTTCGTGTTGTTTGATCAAATGTGTAAACCTTGGATAGAAGTTTATACCTCCCAAATAACTGGGCATGAGTAACAGTATTTTGACTACAATGATTTTGCTAGAAATTCAGCAATGAGTCCAAACCCACATTTTATCAGCTCACATGGCAAGGACAGTGTGAGAAACATTGTCTGTCCCAGATGGAATCCAAGCCTTGACTATCACCAATTCCTATCAACCTGGGTCTTTGAACGAAATGCTAAAGTTTCGTTTTTTCTTACCTAATCTAGTTTTAGTCATTTAAGGTAATCCACTTAATGTAATTTTCAAACCAGAGGCTGCAGAGAGTTCAAACCCTTAAACGACTAGACAGACCTTCACAAATGAGACTTTGCTCTAAGACCTGCCTACAGTAGGTCTGAGGTGGGTCTACCAGGGGTCTCAAACTCGAGGCCCACAGGCCGTTTGCGGCCCTCTGTACAACATTTTGTGGCCCTGCCCTAGAGGAATCTTTTTTGTTTTGTTTTGTTTTAGTTGTTTGGGTCACATCCCCCAATGTTGAAGGCTTACTACTGACTTTGCACTCAAGGATCACCCCGACTTTGCCTCCTGCAGCCCCCAGGTAAATTGAGTTTGAGACCCCTGGTAGACCTTGGGTAGGTCTAGTGTTGGGTTTGCTGAGCTCTGAGAGTGAGAATTGAGCCAGGGAACTAAGACTGAAAACCTTTAATACTGTAGCAACAAAATTCCAAACAAATAAACGTCCTTGTTATTCTCCCTGACTCCACCTCACTCCCTTCAGAAAGTTCTCCTTCACTGAGGCCAGTCCATTCTCATTCTTTTGAAAGAACTGTGAAAAGGATGAATAAAAAAGGTATCTCTAAAGCCCTAAAATTGTGTCTGAAACCAGTAACCTCCAGGTCCCAGTTACTCCTGGTGATGGACCCGAGACATCTGGGCCTTCTCTGGCTGTGTGAGAAAGGCTGGAAACTTCAGAGATTTGCTCAGCTGAAGACTTTCTGTAAACTTCGGTGGCATCCTAAAGCCAGTCTCCCCACAGCTTTTTTCACTTAACTCGTCTCTCTTGCTCTCACAAGATGTCTGCTATACTTTGGATTTATGTTCAGCCTAAAAGACAGAGACGTTGGGGGGTTCATAGAAGATGTTCATCCAAAGACGTTCAAAGGCTCGGAGCTCCAGGGAAGATAAATCTGAGCCCTTTGGTTTCCTCTGAGCATGTGCACCACAGCAGAAACACATGTTTCAGCCAGTCGCATCCAGTGGGGAGCTCTGTGTCCTGACCACAGGTGACAGCCTGCTGTTGGCGTCTCTCAGAGGAGCCCCCAAGGCTCCCTCCCCACTGCCCTTGTTACTGCCTATTTTTAAAGGCTTGTTATCTTCTGGAGGTGATTTACCACTCCTTTCAGGAAAAGGTTATTGGAAAAACATTTCAAATTGCTCAAAACCCCTGGATCCCTAGAGGTCTTGCCTGGTGAAAGTCAATCAGATGAGAACTGATTTCTCTGGGATTGGTCTGAAAGAACTGTACTCTGTGCATGGGACTGGCTGACTCTTTCCTTGGGAGTTTCCTAACGTTTTGGTAATGGTCTAAGTGTTGAAGAATTTGAGGGAGCTCAGAATTCCAGTTCCTCCTCAGCCAGAAGAAGAGCTCCCCCGTTTTTTTCTTCAGTAATAAGGATCCATCACATATCATCTGTTTGTTTTTCCAAAGCTCTGCTGAGAACTGATGCATTCATTTGTACTACCTTTGCAAGTTGCTCGTAATTCGGGCATTTCTGGAAGTCTGTGTAAACTTAATGTTTTGGAGAAGGTAGCTGTTTTCATCTGCATCTTCTGTATGTGTATGTGTGTGTCTGTGTGTATTTATGTGTATACGTGTGTGTGCATACAACCAGTTAGCTCTTCCTGGAATGTGGCACGAATCATGTAAGGGAAGACACCAAATCATTACAATAATGCACAAAGGAATTAATAACAAGAAACATTTTTAAACTTCATGATGAACTTTGGCATTTTTGTCATGTGACAAGAGCCAAATTTTTACAGTACATACCTACACAAATAAGTACAGTTGCCTAGCATAACTCCACAGGTAGTTATTATAAGATAACTCATAACAATCCTTCCTGGATTTTTTTTTTGGTTTTATTTTATTTTGAGATTATACCCAGTGGCATTCTGGAGTGGCTCCTAGTTCTGTGTTCAGAAATTACTTCTGGAAGGCTCGGGGACCATATGAGATGCCAGAGAGCAAACCCAGATCGACTTCATGCAAGACAAATGTCCTACTTGCTGTGCTATTGCTCCAGCACAACAATCCTTATTTAAAAGTTCATGCAGAGGGGTTACCGAGGTAGTTCAAAGGTCTGATGTATGATTCACATATAGAAAATTCTGATTCCATCCCCATCACCATGCAGTCCCCCGAGTACCATTAGGAACAAGCTCATAACACTGCTAGGTTGTATTCAAACACAAACACAATATACTAAGACAAAAAAAAAATCATACACAGTGAAACCATTCAATGTAAAGAATTATAACACTACCAGACCCTTAAATGTATTTTTTAAATTAAATCATTGGAGTTTAAATGTACAAGACATAGTTATCTTTTGGGGCCTATTTAAATGTTGTTTAAAAATACGTGCTTAGCTAGTTGGTTTTCTGTTAGTGTTTTCTTCCAAATGATACTGTAGGTAGGATATCTTTGTCCACTTATTTAAAACCATCTTGTGACCCCACTGAAGTGTATTTATATAAGATTCTGTGATACATAAATATAGATGTCAACATTAATTATAGTTTCAAATACAAGGGAGCTTTTTCCCTCGTACCCTGCTATATTATCCAAATAAACAACAACATATCATAAATGTCCAGAAAAAAATGTTGGCATATTAAGAATTTATTTATGGCCTTTCAACCATAATAAAGAGCAGCAATATTTATGATGAAGCTAGGATTAAATGTTCCTACTTAGCATGACTTTAATAGCACCTCAGCCACTTATAATTTATGGACCTCACTTCCTAAAACTGCAGATAATTATAAATAAATTGGTAGAACCATATTATTCTCCAAGTACTTCTGAGTATTGACACATTTCTTTAAATAGTTCTGAATTATTGAAAATAAATTAAAATAGATGGTTGATTCATGCTATGTGGGTTCTCCTCACTGATTCTATATTTCTCAGAGGATAAGTCATTCAAACTGTGTCTTCGTCTTATTAACTTTGCCTCATTCACACAATCCCCCCAAGCTCCTGTTTTTGCGCCAGCTGGCAAGATTTTTTTTATTTGTATGGTAGAGGAGCTGGTCATTGGAGACACATGCCCATCTTCTTTATTCTTTGTCGAGGAGCATTTGGGTGGCTTCTGTGTTTTAACTTCTTTCACTCTGCCATAAAGCACCAAGGTAATAAACTGCGGAGCTTCAAGTTTTCATGTTCATTGGGTATAATCCAGAAGTGGATTGTTTGGTTATTTGGTAGATTTACCTTCAGCTTCTTAACAAAGTTCCATTCAATTTTCCAAAATGGTTCTACCAGTTTACATTCCCAGGATATATACATTTAATCTGGATGCACATGACCCTGAGATTGTCAAAAAGTGCAAAGGAAAGAGCCTGGCCTGGTGATTTCAACATTGGCAGCTTCTTCACTTAAGGGTCCAGAGGATTGAGCTAGGAGATGCTTTCTGGCCCCAGTAAGTGCAGTCCACACAGATTGCTGGTTGCTGCTCTTATTTCCCTCCAGACTCCATCTCTTGCAGCAGTGGAAAATAGAATGAATCCAGCAAGCGCTGGAAGTGGGATGCAAGGCTGAAAGCAGCACTATCCCAACAGGGCAATTTGAGTTGTCTCAGTTATTCCAGCTCTTACAAATTCCAGCTCTGTCCCTCACTCACAGTGCAGAGTCCAGAGCCAAAGAGGCAGTGCATGGAAGAATCACTGACAGTCACTGGGACTCCTTCTCTGTGACATTTGGGGTTGTACTATGTGTCTAACTTCCTCCATCCAAACTTTCAGTTGCTCCCTGCTCAATGAGATTCATTCATTTCTGTGGAGAGATTTGGCCCTTCATAGACCTTCCTTTTAGCCACTGGTACATAATGGTCCTGCACAAGTGAAGGTCATTCCTTCCTATGCAGCTTAGTCATGGTTCACCAAAATCCTATCCTGGTTTGGTTTGTTGTTTTTTGTGGGGTTTTGTGTTTTGTTTTTTTCTGGGCTAGTATAAGTCAAACACCCTCAAGTTTTCAGTAATTTTATACTCCTTGGGAAATCTGTCCTGCTCTTCTGTTTGAATTCATGTACAAGACTCTTAACCACTTCACCCTTCCCTAAGATGATATCAAGGAGGAAACTTGGTCCTATAAGAACTTCCCCTTGGGGCTGGCGAGGTGGCACTAGAGGTAAGGTGTCTGTCTTGCAAGTGCTAGCCAAGGAAGAACCACAGTTCGATCCCCCGACGTCTCATATGGTCCCCCCAAGCCAGGGGCAATTTCTGAGCGCTTAGCCAGGTGTAACCCCTGAGCATCAAACGAGTATGGCCCGAAACCTGCCCCCCCAAAAAAGAAAGAAACAAAAAAAAGAACTGCCCCTTCCCACCCACCCCAAGTTATCTTGCTGAATGCTGCTATATTTTAGACTCTTTCCAATTCGAGCACATTTGTTTCTGTTTCAGATTAAGACATCGGTTATTTGGGCAACCCCAAATGTTTCCTTCTCTATCCCTTTATGGGTAATAATACTAGCAATACTTCTCGGATTACTGGTTCTGGCCATTTTGACCTTAGCTTTATGGAAGGTAAGTTGATTCAATTTCTTTGTCTTCTTTTGGAGTGGAGAGGTCGCAGAGGGAATTTGGAAAGATAAATGTAGGAATTGAGAAAGACAGTGCTAATAGGCAGGCTTTGGGGTTTGTGGGGTTATTTCTTTTCTTTTTCTTTTTCTTCTTTTTTTAAAACAGTCTCAAAGACATCAGGGGAACATCGTTACCTTGTTTGCTTTGGCAAACTTAATATGCTTGCGTAGTTGACATTCAAGAAGACTGGGACTGTGTAATGTTGCTTTTATCTCCATTTCTGGTAAATAAACATATAGACTGAGACATGATTAATTAAGACCTGTGATCTTCTTATTGCTTAGAGCAATAATGTCATAATGAAGACTTCTTGCTCTAGTTTAATTAACCAAGCTCTTCAGCATTTTACTGACATGGTACAATCATCAATCTTTCCAGATTTTTTTTATAAGCCCTCACAGATGCAACTAATAAAGAACAATTCCTATTTTTTTAACCTTGGACTATCAATTAAGCTAAATAAATCAATCATGTTATAATATCCCTTGGACTTGTTTTTTTTAAATCTTGCCAATTAATTCAGTAGGAAGCTTTAACTTAATCTTTAATGTATTTTAATCAAAGTTGTTGGGGTTTTATTTTTTTAAGTCTAAAATAAGAATTAATTTCTGGCCCCCAAACCAACACATCTGCCAAGTTTCCTGGAGCTTTTGATGACCAAATAGAAACACTGTCACAATTACAAATCGAATGACTCTGAGAGTAATGAATCTATCGCGTCTTGGTTAACTGCTATTGCTGTAGTTTTCCAAAATCATTTTTAATTTAAAACATGTGGTTCACTTAATAAACTGAGAAAACCTTGTCTTTTAGGTTAAATGGTGTCTTGAGATGATCAGTAGCAGCTGTTTTGTGCTCTTCTCAGCCCACACAATCTAATGTGAATGAACAGAAATAGAACTTGATTTTATGGTGTTTAGAACTAGAACTAGACCAATGTGCTACTACTGGGATAGCACCTACATTTCCATGGTACAATTATAGGTTCTAAGTGAAATATATTCCACAAGTCTGTTATTCCCCTCTCAAAAAAAAGCTTACTTGGTCATTAGGAAGCCCCAGTTGATGGGTTGGTCTCCCAACATCAGAAACCATCCAGGAGAGTTTCCAGAGTTCAATGAAAAGACATATTCTTCTAGCCCAAATAATTGAGGAGAATGATGGTCTTAAGATCCATTCTTCCCTAAATTTCTGGTTGAGCTTTGGAAAATTCACAAAGTATTGTAGAAAAATCTAATTCTGATGTACTATGTAACACCCAATGCCAAGAGACTTAGTATATGGGCTACATCTCTCCATACCTTCCTATGCTCAACTCAGCAGAGCATCCCTTCTCCTGAGGGAAAAAAAAAAACACTCCGAGAGAGAGAGAGAGAGAGAGAGAGAGAGAGAGGGAGGGAGGGAGGGAGGGAGGGAGGGAGGGAGGGAGAGAGGGAGGGAGGGAGGGAGGGAGGGAGGGAGGGGGAGAGAGAGAGAGAGAGAGAGAGAGAGAGAGAGAGAGAGAGAGAGAGAGAGAGAGAGAGAGAGAGAGAGAGAGAGAGATGTTAGGCCAAGCTTCAGGTCCCTCAGAGGAAAAACCCAGAACATAACAAACTTAGCAAAAGAAGTGTCACAAATTCCAAGGGAGCTGAATCATTCGCCTTGACTTTTTTCTCTTCTTTGCAGTGTGGGTTCTTTGACAGAGCAAGACCTCCTCAAGAGGATGTGACCGACAGGGAACAGCTAACAAATGAGAAAGGCCCCGATGCCTGAGATGCAACTGCCATGACCTAAAAGAACTGCAGCTGGGGTCCAGTTCAACGAAAAGAAAGAACAGAGGGTGCAGCACCCCTATTGCTGGGGAATCCATGGGCCTGAAGACACTCCGTGCTACCAGGAGGTGCTGTCCGGGTGCCCAGTGGGGCGGGGGTATCCCCAGCATGGCAGAAAGAACTGTGGCAGGTTTCCTTTCGCTTTTAGCGTTCTGTATTGGCAGACACTTCGGGTAAGAAAACTGAGCTTGCTCTCCAGGTAAAACCAACTCGCCAAGACAAAATGCCTGAATGACTCAAGACTTTAGAAGGTGAACCAGAATGGAACCTTCCAGCACTACTGTATCTAGTAAAATATCTGACACCTCCCCATGGAAAAGAAACATTTCGAATGACCCTACAGCTCAGGGAGACAAACCTATGTTGTTGGTTCTGTGAAAGTACTTCAGACCAAGAGAATCTTGTAAAGGAGTAGACCAACTTATTTATTGCTCTTTTCTCTAGGCAGATCTAAGCCAACCAGGATCTGAATTAGATACTGCTTATTCACTCACTCTCAAATTTGTTCACTCAGTGTCCTTCTAAGCTAAGCATTTTGAACAGGCAAACAAGTAGCATTTCTTGGGAATTCAGAGAGCCTTAAGGGAAAAGCAAAATGGTATTGGGAGACAATTTAACTGAATACCTTACTACCTTCTAGTAGAAATAACTTTCATTCACTGTCCAGAGTCTCACATCTGCTTAACTAAGCTTTGCACAGGTTGCATTGATCGTTCCTTTTATTGGAAACATAATTTGGGGGTTAGAGAGGTAACTCAGTGGGCTCAGAACATATTTTGTATAGGTGTGACCAGGTTGATTTCCACTAAGAGAAATTCCCTATCACATCCTGTGTAGAGTTTCAAATTAATGGTACAATGTCTAGAGTACATGTAAAGGACCAAAGGGAGACATGAGTAAATAGATTATTTTTCATGTCTACAAGAAAAAACTCCAGTATTTGGTTTGGAAGTAAGTGCCTATGTATTATACTTCAACCTGATATGCACAGGAAAACATGTTAAATATAAGAAAGAAATAGAAAGTTAAGCAGATCTAAAATAAACCCAGAAAATGGCTTCCCTAAGGACCTTATTTGGAATTACCAGTTCTAGCTTTACTATTTTTTTTTACTGACAATCTTTATTGTACAATAACTTTGAGAAACAATCTTTATTTAAACTACTACTCATCATCTTGAATTTAACCACCACCAAAACTTGATGCTTCAAACATTTGTAAATAATCCCTTATGTTGTGCTAATACCATTTTTGAAGTAAAAATGACAAACCAGCTTTATATCTAGTCTGCACAATTTTGTATTCTTTTTATAAATGATGAAAAAATTCACTCTGAAGAAATATTGAAACAAAATGTTATATTTATGTGCAATATTTTATAGACTACGTATCTAAAGCACGTTTACACTGGCCTTTGTTATTTTTAATTAATGCCCTGAATATTAAGTATGACTGTCCAAAAGTTTATAAAGCAGTTAGAACATCTATATCCCAATTTTAATCATCACATTTGATTTCAAATAAGTGCCACACACAGAGATTCTATGTTTGCCTGCCTTAATCTAGAGAGCAGACCCTTGGCTCTAGAGGAAAACTTACTTGGGAAAGCTTACTTGGAGAAAAGTCTTCAGGAAGGCTCTGTGCCCCCAAATAATGTCCTAATTCTGCCACTGTGCCTGACTTTTAACCCTTAGAGATTGATTCCTCTATATCTTTTTTAAATCATTATAGGTGCTTGCGAAAACTCTCTTCTGGGTTTTTGTAAGCAAACACTTGTGAAGGAACTTGGAATGTGTCAGTGAAGGGCCCTGAGTATAGGGCAAACACAAGGCATGGGGGCAGAAGAGATACCCAAATCTGAGCAGAGTATAGGGCTTTCCTCCTGGCTCTAACCAAGAAAGGTTTTTTTGAGGAGCCTGCACCATTCCCACAGACCTTCACATGAGTCACCTCACTACCATTCAGATGTGGAGCCCAAAAGAAGAAGGAAAAACTGAGGTCGAGTAAAGCTGCCCATCACCAGAATGTTCTAGCAATGCACCGAGGGGACCTGCTTGGCCTCACAACATCACTGCCAGCTGCCTTAGTCCCTAACATGCCTTTTAGAGAAGGCTTTCAACAAGTCTAGCAACTGGTTACTCAGACAAGGAAAAGCCATGGGCCCGCCATGTTTTATGAAATGGAGATTGTTATCCAGTTCAATAAACAATATATCTAAGTTGCCACTGTAATCCCACTCTTGGAATATACTTCTTTCTTTTTCCTATTTTATTTAAATATGTGTGGTGTAGAAATGTGTGGAGATTTCCATGTATCTATTTACTGTGTCACTAATAAACGTAAATTAAGACACAATGAGTTCCTATGGTTTGTTCTAGAAGCCATTACAGTGACCCCATGACAGCAAAAGTTACTGTCTATATACACTGCTTCTCTGTCACTAGAAAATGTCCCCCCACCAGGGGCTGGAGTGATAGCAAAGCAGTAGGGAGTTTGCCTTGCATGCAGCTGACCCAGGACTGACCTAGGTTCAATCCCTGACATTCCATATGGTCCCCTGAGCTTTCCAGGAGCGATTTATGAGCACAGCCAGGAGTAACCCATGGGCACTACTGGGTGTGGCCCAGCCCCTCCCCCAAAGAAAGTATCATCCTGGGAGAAATCTAAAGGAAAAAACCTATAGATGGACTAGAATGGTTTATAGACATGCTGGGCTTGCAGTGCCACTGTGCAGAGTCAAAGCATTGGGGCATATGCTTGAAAATAAACAGCATTAGAGTATATGGTATAATTAACTATACAATGAAATTTCAATACAGCTATGTATTAAAGTTTGTCATTCCCCAAACTTTCTTCACCTTGATCCAATTCATTGTTTTTCTCTTCATCCTTTGTACCTAAAGTTCCATCCATAGAACTCAGTCTTAGCCCCTTTATAAGGCTTTCTCTGGTACCCAAGGCCAACTCAAAGGCTCCCCCCAATTGTCAATGGCACTTGGCAAATTGCTGGATTTTTCCATCTGTTCCCAGAACATTCTGGAGAGACCCTGATGAGAAGCCACCACAGCTTTCTATCTTTGGTCCCCTACACCTCACTCAAATATGTGATAGAAATCTTCAATGTTCAATGAACATTCATAGGCTGAATAGAAATGAGTGAATGGTTATACCTACACTGACCATCAGTCCTTGATGAGGTCCCAAGGTACATCCACATTCACCTAATCTTACCACAATTTTTCACATCATAATAACAGGTACCAGCATTCCATTCAATGGAATTAAAATAACATTTTACTATATGAACATTTAATATATGTTCATCAACCATATATTAAGAAGAATACAAAACTGAATGTTTTTCCCAGGAGGCTCCTTTCTAGGGCAAAAACTTCACAAGAGAGAGATGACTTTAGTCAGAGGATCTGAATTTGTGTAATTCCTGATGGCCGATTATTTCTTAAGAGCACTACCCCACTAAGCACCTAAATAAAGCATGTCCTTTCTAATTCTGTTTCAGAACCAAAGAGTAAAAGTACAACGGGGAGAGTGCTTGCCTTGTGGATGTGGCTGACCTGGATTCAATCCCCAGCACAACACATGGATGGCCTCCTGAGCCAGGCAGGAGTGATTCCTGAGTGCAGAGCCAGGAGTAACCCCTGAGCAGAGCTGGGTGTGATACACACACACACACACACACACATACACACACACACACACACACACACAATCCTATTAGAACTTGACATTTTGATCCCTATTTTCAAATATTACTTTTTTTCATTTGTATTAATGATTCAGCACTAGCATTCAATACACATTTCGATTTGAGTTCAAATACTTATCAACCAATTCAGTAGCAATCACTTTATTGGTGAGACCCTATAAAATAATTAAATCTTTGTGATATCTCTGGCTAGCATTCATCAACAAC
The DNA here is from genome assembly GCF_024139225.1 of Suncus etruscus. Lineage (NCBI taxonomy): Eukaryota > Metazoa > Chordata > Mammalia > Eulipotyphla > Soricidae > Suncus > Suncus etruscus. Next base: position 21,693,333 of record NC_064854.1, on the reverse strand, counting down.
ATAGAAAGGAATCCAGTGGATGGACCATTCCCTGTAGCCTAAAGCAAGAAAAAGGATGAACTCCTCACATTATATAACAATGCCCAGACAGATCTAAAAGTTACTGGTGGCCTGGGGAGACTGTGGGTACCAGACAGAGGAAAGAAAGAAAGAAAAAAAGCAAACTTAAGATGCAGCAATATTGGTGTTGGTGATCAAAGCAGCATCCCAGTATAAACAGTGGGGTGAGGCCACCTCACAGCCCCAGCATGGGCACCCACACATGCTCCAAGGAAAGGGATGAATGAACTCTCACTTCATCCTCTGCAGTTCTATCGTGCTTTGTTGTTGGGCATGTGGCTGGTTATCTTTGTCTCATCTGGCCATTAGATAAGCAGGCAGACCTTTACTGTGCAGAATCACTGGAACTCTGAGTTGAGCTAGGCTAGGGGGCTGTGAAACAGGAATCAGAGAGAAAAGACCCTCTGCTAGAAGAATTCTGGATGGAGGCTGAATTTCCTCCAAGAAATAGCCCAGAGCCTGCCTAGAGAACAGCATCCTTGGGACACACTGAGAAAAGGAAACTCAGAGCTGACACGCTGCTTGCTCCAAGTGGTCCTCTCTAGGGCCTCCTATTCCCCCTCCCCCAGTACAGCAGGGTTTTCTCCTTCAGGACCAGTATCATACTAACCACTGAGTTTCTTTAACAGATGCTTATTTAAAGCACTTAAAAGTTTCGACTCAGTCTGAGCTGAGTTAAAGCATAACCCAGAGTCCACCAATGATGTGGAAGCCAACAATGGGTTCTGAGTACCAAAGCGCCTAAGAAACTATTCTGCTGCTGTATTAACATTCCCCCACCCCTTGAGGACCCACAAAATACCGTCTGCCTGCCACACAGCCTTTGGGAATTGAATATGAAGAAGTCCTCTGAAAGTTATGATGTTGGGCCCAGACCCATGTAGAAATGCAGCCTAACACAACTCCTCTGAAACCCATTTCAAGTGGCACTATGAGTGGACACAGATGGAAAGTTCTGGAATTCTCTGAGCAGCTGCTGGCCTCCCCGGGCCCAGAAGGAACCTGGAGAGCAAACCAGAGTCAACTGCATGCAATACAAGCGCTTTATCCTCTGTACTATCTTTTTAGTCTTATTTATTTATTTATATGTTTTTGGGCTACAACAGCAGTGCTTATGGGTTACTCCTGGCTCTGCACTTAAAAATCACTCCTGGCAGGCTCAGGGGACCTTATGGGATGATGCCAAGAATCAAACCTGGGTTTGTCCCAGGTTGGCCATGTGCAAGGCAAATAGCCTTACCCACTGTGCTATTGCTCCAGCCTATTTCAATAAGAATATTTTAAACCTTTAAAAAAAAATCTTGGAACCAGAGCAATAGCACACAATGGGGGACGGGTGGGGGGAGATTTGCCTTGCACTCAGCTGACCCAGGTTCAATCAATCCCTGGCATTCCATTGGGTCCCTTGAGCCTGCCAGGAGTAATTTTTGAGCACAAAGCCAAAAGTTCGAAAGACTCCAATGCTTACTGTGCCTATGCAGGAGGGGAAAAAAAAAGACAAAAAGCACAAAATACTTTTTTTTTTAATCTATCTAGTCTTTGTCGATTTCTTTGATTTGCTGTGGATATTGAACTTGTTTTCCCCATTTTTATTTATTGATTGATTTTCTTTCTTCTCTTCTTCCGTTTTGTGCTCTGTCATGTTTTTTATTTCAAGAACATGGCTATTATGTGGTGCCTATCTTGATTGCTGTAATGCTCACTGGATATTTTATTTGATACTTCTTTTTATACTGTTGTGGTGTTTCGCCTTCTTTTTCCCCTTCGTCTCTCAAACCGAGGATGAGAGCCTTTAGTCTAGATGGATTCCACCCATTTTCGGCGTATTTGATTTTTAGCCCATTTTATTACTTTTCTCTTCTTCAAACAAAACCACATAACTTGAACTATCTAGTCCCGCCTCCCAATTAGAGGGGGATATAATGGAGGTACCAAGACCAAACAGCTGTAAGATCACTAAGTAGTAAGCTAGGCACAGAGGGGACCACTCATTCTAGCAGCCCCGGGAGTGAGGGTGGAGGATATGGGGGGCATGATGGGAATGGAGGTGGAGGGAGGACAATTCGGTGATGGGAATTCCCTTGATTCAATGTTAAATATGTACCTAAAATATTACTGTGAACGATATGTAACCCACTATGATTCAAATAAAAATTATATTAAAAATAAAATCTTGGAACCAGAGCAACAGCACACGGTGGGGGGTGGGGGGGGATTTGCCTTGCACTCAGCTGACCCAGGTTCAATCCTTGGCATCCCATAGGGTCCTTTGAGCCTGCCAGGAGTAATTTTTGAGCACAAAGCCAAAAGTAATTCCTGAGAGCACCACTCGGTGTGGCCCAAATAAACAAGATAAAACAAAACAAAAGCAAAAACACAATCTTCTTAAGGCTTCCATAATAAAGTACCACAAATGCGGCTGGGAGTTGGATTACAACCACATAAACTGGTTATCGCAGAGCCCTTGAGGCTCAGAGTCTAGGTGTCAGCTAAACCTGTGGAGCTCAGGAGGAGCTGCTGCTTGTCCTGATCAGCCAGCCATTAGCTTCTGTTCCCCCTTTCCCCAGGGAGGCCTCCCCTGTGTTCCACTTCCTCCTCCCTCCATGTGACAGCAACCATATTTTTCCCTTTGTTTGTTTGTTTTGGAGCCACACCCTGTGATCCAGGGTTTATTCCTGGCTCTGTACTCAAGAACAACTCCTGCCTGACTCTGGAGCCAGGTTTCTGGATTAAGACCCGACCTTCCCCCCACCTTCCCTTCCTCTTTTCCCACCAATCCACCCACCCACGCCCCACCCAAGGATCTCATTTTCACTCCATAACCTCTGTGAAGACTCAATTTAGTCACATTCTGAGATATTGGCAGTTAGGGCTTCACCACTTCATTAATAACATTTTGCATCAAAAGTTGATGTCTGACAAGACAAATTGACTACTGGGCCCAGGATGACAAAACCCATAGGGATTTAGGCTAGGCCAATGCTTCCAAAGAGAGTATCTTTATCTCGTCCCTGGATTTCTGTTCATGTGAATAAAAGAATAATAGGCTAAGAATGTGCGTACCTAATAAGTTTATAAATATTTCCCCCAACTTACTGCATTCCTGCACTTACTAAAACAATGCCATTGTTGGATGACTCCCTCAGCCCTCTGATTTCTGATGGCTGCATTTTCCCATGAGACAATCAGCTACTTTTCTTGAACAAGATGGATCCAAGTCAAATTTGCTAGAGTGGATTCCTCTTATATCATTGAGTGCTGGTCACTGAGTCAGGAGTTCTCCAAAGAAAAGACCCTACCTTTGGGATACAAAACTTGGTTCCCATGATTTCACACTGGGAAAGCCAGGCTCAAATCTGCAATGAGCTAGAACAAAGGGAAAAAAAGCAACCATAAAAGAACCAAGACCAGAGTATGACTGACCTTCTGAAGTCTGTGTGTGTGCGGCGCTGAAGCCTACACTTGGAGCAAAGGGGAGAAACCCTCCAAATGAAGGCATGATGCTTGGTTCCACAACAGGCAAGATGCCCATTGAAGGAAACACAGCACAGAGGTCAGCAATACACCAGAACCTAATCCCCTCACAGCCTTCTCTTCAGTTCTGTCTCTCCTGTGTGTTCTTTCCACCACCATCTTTCCCTTTCCTGATGGAAATTTCTCAATTTTTTTTATTTTGAGAGAGCTCCTTTGGGGAGCTCCAGTGAAGGCAGAAAATACTGAATTTTTTCCTTTGGCCCACAATCAATTTTCGGGGCCTTTTCCTGAGGCAATGGGAATTACAGCCTCATCTTTCATTACTGATGCCAAGAGCAGGAAGATGCCAAGTCCCACGCCTGTCACATGAGGGTGCTTAAGAGCCTTGGCACTATACATCCTGCAGAAGAGAACATCTGTGAGGAAATATAAGCTGACAACAAGTATCTGGGAACTATGAAGAAGAAGAGGAGAAGGACAATGGGTTGGAATAATTCAAGCCATGACAATCATCACAAAAGGAAATGTGTTCATTATTAACTCCAAGCAGCCTTCTGCTAAGGAGCTTCATTTTTCTCCCTTAACCTCATCCCATTGACTTCTAGGAAGCTGAGCCTTTGGCTCTATCCCTGCCTTATTGAGGAACTGAGGCCTATAAACAGGAAGTAGAATGGCAGTTCCTGCCTGTGACAAAACCAAGATGCAAAGTCAGGTCTGTTTGCCTGGCACCAGAGACCAGGCCCATCAAAATCTGCCACTTCCACTGAGTGGATGGTACCTGCTTCCTTCCATGTTGAAGGCCAAGAAGCAGCATTTCAGATCATGGAAAGAAAATGGGGTTTGTCATTCTGAGTATCCCTCTACTGCTCAATTACCAGAGAAATAATAAGGGTTACTAGGGTGGAAAGTTCCAGGTTGGGCCTTCATCTCATCTGTAAAGAATTGGGAGTCAAAAAGGGACACTGACCCTCTGCCTTCAGAAGCCAAGAAAAGTCTCATTCCCAATGTTCCCTTCCCACATCCTTCAGTCCCTAATAAGGCGATTCAACACTATCTTCATTTCTAGAAGATACCAACAGAGAAACCCATTTTTTAGGTCTATGTCACTTCCTCATGTCATGGGCATTTCAGGGTTTGAAATCTGTATTTTCAATAGTTTTCCACACTCCGAAGTGCTACTAATTAGACATTTTCCAATGGCAGAATAAATGTCATCTGTCAGGTCCCCAAACTCAGAGCCCCTTTCTCCTTCATCTTAGGAAACAGAGGCTCTGCCAAGCTCCTGTCTCTTAACACACACTGCTTAACTCCTCTCACTGCTGCAAAGACTGACAGGATAATCCTGTTTCTTATTTGGGAAACCAAAGGAATGAAGGCTGAACTCCCGGGAAACAGAATTCCGATTTCAGCCTTGAACCTGGCAGGTCTACTAATGGCATCTGCATCAACGTCTGTTCCTCAGTAATTTGGGTTGTGTGATGGTGAAATACTAGCCATGATCTTCTTAACGAGATGTGAAGTTAGAACAACAGGGTCAGCCCTCACTCACTCCCCGGTGGGCAGACAACAGGAGGAAAACATGATCCTTTTAAGGGTTAAAACTCTCTGGGACAAGAAAAGGTAATGACAAGGTCGAGGATGAGGTGAGGCCACAGGGGAAAGGTATTTTGGGGAGGGCAAGAAGAGAGGGGAGTTGGGGAGGAGCTGTCATTTCTCTTCATGTGTTCAGGTTATACTATACCTCTACCAATAAAGCTGCTGCTATGAGTAAAATCATGTTGGTAAGTTTTTAAGATTGGTTAAATCCACCCCCCCCACACACACACACATACATGAATCATTCAATGAAGACAAGTTGTATTTCAAAATGCATTACTCCAGGGGCCAGTTGAGCGTTTGCTTTATACACAACTGACCTGGGTTCAATCCCCAGCATCTCGTATTGTACCCCAGGCCTTCCAGGAGTGATTCCTGAGCTCAGAACCAGGAGTAACCCCTGAGCACTCACTGCCTGGTATGCACCTCCCCCCCCCAAAAAAATGCTTGATTCCAAGTATTAGAGCCTTTGCTTTGCACTCAGGAGCCTTAGCTAGGATTTCCTGTACCTCACAGTCTCCCAAGCACCACCAGATATGGCCCCTGAAAAACAAACTGTACTTTAGAAATGATCTGGTCATATCTAAAAAGTTTTACTAGCTTATGATTTCAGATGACAAGTGTACATGTTGCTGACAGTATTCGAATGTAGTGAACCCAGGGACAGAAGTGACACTTGATGCAGCAAAATTCCCTCCCAGGGCACTCACTGCCTTCCTGGTAGACCCTGACCAACAAATATGGATACTCCACCCCCGGGAAACCACTGTGACAAAAATGTAAGCAGACCCCTTGTCAATAGAGAACAACAACCCAGAGTGTTAGGAGGAACAGAGGGAGGTCATCCTTGACAGGTATAAATGAGGATGAAAAAATAACCAGTTGGAGTGAACTTATGCTCTAGGAAGAAAAGACATGCAATGACAGGTACACAGATATACATATCAACATACATATATATACACACACACGAATGCACACATCTCTATGTACACGGCTATATGCATACATAATATGTGATTACAGAGCTAAGGAAACTAAATGGTGTGGATCTTAAAAGCCAAGGGGATGATGCAGAGTCTTTCCCCTGAGTTCAGGGACAGAAAAGGACAAGTGTGTTTGCCAGACACCAGGTCTGAATCAAATTTAACAAAAAAGAGCAAACATGAGGATATAGCAGAGAGTCTGGGGTGAGTGTCACTGGTCTTGAATCAGTATTAGGACCCTGTTCCTCTGGGAGTCCTGGAGGGACAGTAACATTCTTTTCCCAGTTGCTGGCACCCACCCCTTCCTTGTCAAAGCCTGCAGACCAACACCTTCACATCTGTCTCCCCCAATGGCTTGAGAGGACTCTTGTGACAACTGAAACCCCACTTAGACATTCCTGGGGGACCCCCCTCTCTCTAATAATCACTGATAAGCAATACTACTTCATCAGTATCTGCATGCAAAAAATGGATCTCTCGGTAGAAGAGGATGCTATTATCTTACCTACCCCATGATGCACAAATGAATTCCCCTCTGGAACCCCAATCTATTCAAGAGTTCTTTTTTTTTCCCTGAGTCCTCAATGCTAAACCACTGCTCAAGGAGGTCGTCACTGAATCATCTGAAAAACAGATCCCAGGGAGCTGGTCAACACTAGGTGGGAGCATTTCCTGGGCTGACAATCTCACTAATGAACAGATCACAAAGAACAGAAACATGAAGGAATATTGAAATAATTATTAGTAATCTAATTTTCTTGTCCCCTGGCCAAGAGCAAGACACAAAAGACAGGAGATGAGATCGGCAAAAGTAGCTTGGGCTGGAGCCATAGCACAGTGAGGAGGGCATTTGTCTTGCATACAGTCAACCCGGGTTCAATTCCTGGCATTCCCCACACCCACTAGGAGGGATTCCTGAGCTCAGAGTCAGAAATAACCCCCAAGTATGACCAGGTGTGGCCCAAAAATCAAAGGTGGGATTGGTATTGAAATATATGCCTAAAACTCAACTATCAGTATCTTTCTAAGTATTTTTCTTTAAATACAAAATAAATTTTTTTTGGTTTTTGGGCCACACCCGGCGGTGCTCAGGGGTTGCTCCTGGCGATCTGCTCAGAAATAGCTCCTGGCAGGCACGGGGGACCATATGGGACACCGGGATTCAAACCAACCACCTCTGGTCCTGGATCAGCTGCTTGCAAGGCAAACACTGCTGTGCTATCTCTCTAGGCCCAATACAAAATAATTAATAAATAATGCATAAATATGAACATATAGTTTAAATTTTTGTGACATTGGTAGCAGGAAATACACACTGGTGAAGGTTGTTATATATTGTATAACTGTAACTCAATCATGGAAAACTTTATCTCTGATATATTTTGAACAACCTTGTATCCATGGTGTTTGAAGTAAAATAAATAAATAAATAAAACTCAAAAAAAATAAAGGCAGCATGGGTAGGAAGTGACACTTCCTGCCTACAGTTCTAACAGGATGGGTTTCCTCCATCATGAACAGAACCAGGGCCAGGGCACCCTCATACTATACCCTAAAACCAAACAACTTGCCCCTCTGTGATCCTCACACCTGCCAGACCTCACCCTGTCATAGTGTTGCAGATGGCCTCACCCTGTCACATAAGACACAGACATGCACCGCTTCACATCTGACTTCCAGTTAGTTTAAATATGTAGGAAGCACAAAATGGATCCGAGCAAATCAGAAGGAAGCAAATAGACAGTTTCTACATCTCAGAGGAACCCAGATAAAGAGAAGACCATGACACTTGTTTGAAGTGGATTTCTATCCTTTTAACATCTTTTCCGTCTATGATTCACATACCAGAACATCAGGAGTGATATGTGTTTGACTCCACGTTCCTGCTTTCCCAAGCCAGGGCCATGAAAAGGTTCTTATTTATAGGAGGAGGGTGAAAAATGAGGTCCTCTCTCCAGAGCAGTAACGGGGCTATTTTTAAAGGAGTTGAAGGCACGGCACATGTCTTAGTGCACAGGTCAAAGGGTTTTGTATACAATCACTAAAAATTCCTTCCAGGCTGCTGTAGCTCAGGCTGCATTTCATCCTGCCTATCTCGCGAGCATCAGGGGTCCTTTACAAACATGACCTTGAAAAAATCCTTTTAATTATGTGTTGACAGCAGCACTCGACTCTCCCCTGCCCCATTCGCTTTCCTCCCCTGACAAGCAGAACACAAATAGCCACCCTGCACATAACCACACACTCAAGACTCCTCTACCTCTTGCTGAAAGAGCCCTTTAACTTCCACTGAAAATGAGCACCATAACCAGAGAAGTGAGCGACCGTAGAGTGTTTCTGATGGCGGGATAACTACCAAAGCCTGTCAGTCATGGGTGTCAGCTAAAACACCTTTGTCATTTCACCTGGGGTTCATGTTAGTTCTGTTTTAGCTCCCCAGTCAACAACTAAACAGGATACTTGGAGGACATTCAAGGAGTTGAACTGGAGAACCTTCACAGATGATTAACATGGGGGCTAATCCAATGACAAAAGGGGCAGGAATAAGAGGAATCAATGCTTTGGCCTATCTTCTGGTCTCCCACCAATACCAGACACTGACCAGACTCCCCTACTTCAGAGGACAAATCCTACAGTGCAATCAGTTGGAGAGCCACAGTGCAGAGGGTGATGGGTTTGCACCTTCCACATGCTCAACTGTAATCGCTCCCTTACACCCTAAAAGCATGGAGCCCTAAGAGGCACCATTGTCTGGGGACCCAGTTGGATGAGACAAATACTTCCCCACACTCTGCACACAGACAAAAGCAAAGTGAACCAAGAGAGAGAACCTGAATGCTTTTCTGTCAAGCAGAAATAGTGAGACTGGAATGGAAATCGCCAGAATTGGCTCCCAAATACCTGAACAAGTCGTCTTCCCTAAAAGACATGAGATGCCAAGGTGTTGAAAAGAAGAATGTTTTATTTTCTTTTTTTTATTTAAACAACTTTATTACATACATGATTGTGTTTGGGTTTCAGTCATGTAAAGAACACTACCCATTACCAGTGCAACATTCCCATCACCAATGTCCCAAATCTCCTTCCTCCCCACCCAACCCACGCCTGTACTCTAGACAGGCTTTCTATTTCCCTCGTACATTCTCATTATTAGGATAGTTCAAAACGTAGTTATTTCTCTAACTAAACTCATCCCTGTTTGTGGTGAGCTTCATGAGATGACCTGTTACTTCCAGCTCTTTTAGTTAAAAAAAAAGAAACTTACAAAAGATAGCACAAAGCTACATCCGAGCAGCAGATAATAAAGTATTTGCAAGCAATCAGAATAGCAAGTGATTTCTTCATTAAGAATTTTCTTGTTGTCAGCTGTGAAAGACTGTGAGTGTGACCTGTCTATGTCTGTCTACTGTCCTCTTGCGTGAAACTCTTGCGAGTGGGGCAAAAAGAGCCTCCAGAAACCTCGCTCGCCCAGACGCCATTTTCAGGGAGGGACTTCAGAGCATAAAAACCGGCTAACCTTTGCAAAAGCTGGCTCCCTGTGTGTGACACCAGGCGGGGAAAATCCGCAAAAGTACACCGGCCCAGTGGGGCTCAGCTGTGAAAGACTGTGAGTGTGACCTGTCTATGTCTGTCTACTGTCCTCTTGCGTGAAACTCTTGCGAGTGGGGCAAAAAGAGCCTCCAGAAACCTCGCTCGCCCAGACGCCATTTTCAGGGAGGGACTTCAGAGCATAAAAACCGGCTAACCTTTGCAAAAGCTGGCTCCCTGTGTGTGACACCAGGCGGGGAAAATCCGCGAAAGTACACCGGCCCAGTGGGGCTCAGCTGTGAAAGACTGTGAGTGTGACCTGTCTATGTCTGTCTACTGTCCTCTTGCGTGAAACTCTTGCGAGTGGGGCAAAAAGAGCCTCCAGAAACCTCGCTCGCCCAGACGCCATTTTCAGGGAGGGACTTCAGAGCATAAAAACCGGCTAACCTTTGCAAAAGCTGGCTCCCTGTGTGTGACACCAGGTGGGGAAAATCCGCGAAAGTACACCGGCCCAGTGGGGCTCAGCTGTGAAAGACTGTGAGTGTGACCTGTCTATGTCTGTCTACTGTCCTCTTGCGTGAAACTCTTGCGAGTGGGGCAAAAAGAGCCTCCAGAAACCTCGCTCGCCCAGACGCCATTTTCAGGGAGGGACTTCAGAGCATAAAAACCGGCTAACCTTTGCAAAAGCTGGCTCCCTGTGTGTGACACCAGGTGGGGAAAATCCGCGAAAGTACACCGGCCCAGTGGGGCTCAGCTGTGAAAGACTGTGAGTGTGACCTGTCTATGTCTGTCTACTGTCCTCTTGCGTGAAACTCTTGCGAGTGGGGCAAAAAGAGCCTCCAGAAACCTCGCTCGCCCAGACGCCATTTTCAGGGAGGGACTTCAGAGCATAAAAACCGGCTAACCTTTGCAAAAGCTGGCTCCCTGTGTGTGACACCAGGTGGGGAAAATCCGCGAAAGTACACCGGCCCAGTGGGGCTCAGCTGTGAAAGACTGTGAGTGTGACCTGTCTATGTCTGTCTACTGTCCTCTTGCGTGAAACTCTTGCGAGTGGGGCAAAAAGAGCCTCCAGAAACCTCGCTCGCCCAGACGCCATTTTCAGGGAGGGACTTCAGAGCATAAAAACCGGCTAACCTTTGCAAAAGCTGGCTCCCTGTGTGTGACACCAGGTGGGGAAAATCCGCGAAAGTACACCGGCCCAGTGGGGCTCAGCTGTGAAAGACTGTGAGTGTGACCTGTCTATGTCTGTCTACTGTCCTCTTGCGTGAAACTCTTGCGAGTGGGGCAAAAAGAGCCTCCAGAAACCTCGCTCGCCCAGACGCCATTTTCAGGGAGGGACTTCAGAGCATAAAAACCGGCTAACCTTTGCAAAAGCTGGCTCCCTGTGTGTGACACCAGGTGGGGAAAATCCGCGAAAGTACACCGGCCCAGTGGGGCTCAGCTGTGAAAGACTGTGAGTGTGACCTGTCTATGTCTGTCTACTGTCCTCTTGCGTGAAACTCTTGCGAGTGGGGCAAAAAGAGCCTCCAGAAACCTTGCTCGCCCAGACGCCATTTTCAGGGAGGGACTTCAGAGCATAAAAACCGGCTAACCTTTGCAAAAGCTGGCTCCCTGTGTGTGACACCAGGTGGGGAAAATCCGCAAAAGTACACCGGCCCAGTGGGGCTCAGCTGTGAAAGACTGTGAGTGTGACCTGTCTATGTCTGTCTACTGTCCTCTTGCGTGAAACTCTTGCGAGTGGGGCAAAAAGAGCCTCCAGAAACCTCGCTCGCCCAGACGCCATTTTCAGGGAGGGACTTCAGAGCATAAAAACCGGCTAACCTTTGCAAAAGCTGGCTCCCTGTGTGTGACACCAGGTGGGGAAAATCCGCGAAAGTACACCGGCCCAGTGGGGCTCAGCTGTGAAAGACTGTGAGTGTGACCTGTCTATGTCTGTCTACTGTCCTCTTGCGTGAAACTCTTGCGAGTGGGGCAAAAAGAGCCTCCAGAAACCTTGCTCGCCCAGACGCCATTTTCAGGGAGGGACTTCAGAGCATAAAAACCGGCTAACCTTTGCAAAAGCTGGCTCCCTGTGTGTGACACCAGGTGGGGAAAATCCGCGAAAGTACACCGGCCCAGTGGGGCTCAGCTGTGAAAGACTGTGAGTGTGACCTGTCTATGTCTGTCTACTGTCCTCTTGCGTGAAACTCTTGCGAGTGGGGCAAAAAGAGCCTCCAGAAACCTTGCTCGCCCAGACGCCATTTTCAGGGAGGGACTTCAGAGCATAAAAACCGGCTAACCTTTGCAAAAGCTGGCTCCCTGTGTGTGACACCAGGTGGGGAAAATCCGCGAAAGTACACCGGCCCAGTGGGGCTCAGCTGTGAAAGACTGTGAGTGTGACCTGTCTATGTCTGTCTACTGTCCTCTTGCGTGAAACTCTTGCGAGTGGGGCAAAAAGAGCCTCCAGAAACCTCGCTCGCCCAGACGCCATTTTCAGGGAGGGACTTCAGAGCATAAAAACCGGCTAACCTTTGCAAAAGCTGGCTCCCTGTGTGTGACACCAGGTGGGGAAAATCCGCGAAAGTACACCGGCCCAGTGGGGCTCAGCTGTGAAAGACTGTGAGTGTGACCTGTCTATGTCTGTCTACTGTCCTCTTGCGTGAAACTCTTGCGAGTGGGGCAAAAAGAGCCTCCAGAAACCTTGCTCGCACAGACGCCATTTTCAGGGAGGGACTTCAGAGCATAAAAACCGGCTAACCTTTGCAAAAGCTGGCTCCCTGTGTGTGACACCAGGTGGGGAAAATCCGCGAAAGTACACCGGCCCAGTGGGGCTCAGCTGTGAAAGACTGTGAGTGTGACCTGTCTATGTCTGTCTACTGTCCTCTTGCGTGAAACTCTTGCGAGTGGGGCAAAAAGAGCCTCCAGAAACCTTGCTCGCACAGACGCCATTTTCAGGGAGGGACTTCAGAGCATAAAAACCGGCTAACCTTTGCAAAAGCTGGCTCCCTGTGTGTGACACCAGGTGGGGAAAATCCGCGAAAGTACACCGGCCCAGTGGGGCTCAGCTGTGAAAGACTGTGAGTGTGACCTGTCTATGTCTGTCTACTGTCCTCTTGCGTGAAACTCTTGCGAGTGGGGCAAAAAGAGCCTCCAGAAACCTTGCTCGCCCAGACGCCATTTTCAGGGAGGGACTTCAGAGCATAAAAACCGGCTAACCTTTGCAAAAGCTGGCTCCCTGTGTGTGACACCAGGTGGGGAAAATCCGCGAAAGTACACCGGCCCAGTGGGGCTCAGCTGTGAAAGACTGTGAGTGTGACCTGTCTATGTCTGTCTACTGTCCTCTTGCGTGAAACTCTTGCGAGTGGGGCAAAAAGAGCCTCCAGAAACCTCGCTCGCCCAGACGCCATTTTCAGGGAGGGACTTCAGAGCATAAAAACCGGCTAACCTTTGCAAAAGCTGGCTCCCTGTGTGTGACACCAGGTGGGGAAAATCCGCGAAAGTACACCGGCCCAGTGGGGCTCAGCTGTGAAAGACTGTGAGTGTGACCTGTCTATGTCTGTCTACTGTCCTCTTGCGTGAAACTCTTGCGAGTGGGGCAAAAAGAGCCTCCAGAAACCTTGCTCGCACAGACGCCATTTTCAGGGAGGGACTTCAGAGCATAAAAACCGGCTAACCTTTGCAAAAGCTGGCTCCCTGTGTGTGACACCAGGTGGGGAAAATCCGCGAAAGTACACCGGCCCAGTGGGGCTCAGCTGTGAAAGACTGTGAGTGTGACCTGTCTATGTCTGTCTACTGTCCTCTTGCGTGAAACTCTTGCGAGTGGGGCAAAAAGAGCCTCCAGAAACCTTGCTCGCCCAGACGCCATTTTCAGGGAGGGACTTCAGAGCATAAAAACCGGCTAACCTTTGCAAAAGCTGGCTCCCTGTGTGTGACACCAGGTGGGGAAAATCCGCGAAAGTACACCGGCCCAGTGGGGCTCAGCTGTGAAAGACTGTGAGTGTGACCTGTCTATGTCTGTCTACTGTCCTCTTGCGTGAAACTCTTGCGAGTGGGGCAAAAAGAGCCTCCAGAAACCTCGCTCGCCCAGACGCCATTTTCAGGGAGGGACTTCAGAGCATAAAAACCGGCTAACCTTTGCAAAAGCTGGCTCCCTGTGTGTGACACCAGGTGGGGAAAATCCGCGAAAGTACACCGGCCCAGTGGGGCTCAGCTGTGAAAGACTGTGAGTGTGACCTGTCTATGTCTGTCTACTGTCCTCTTGCGTGAAACTCTTGCGAGTGGGGCAAAAAGAGCCTCCAGAAACCTTGCTCGCACAGACGCCATTTTCAGGGAGGGACTTCAGAGCATAAAAACCGGCTAACCTTTGCAAAAGCTGGCTCCCTGTGTGTGACACCAGGTGGGGAAAATCCGCGAAAGTACACCGGCCCAGTGGGGCTCAGCTGTGAAAGACTGTGAGTGTGACCTGTCTATGTCTGTCTACTGTCCTCTTGCGTGAAACTCTTGCGAGTGGGGCAAAAAGAGCCTCCAGAAACCTCGCTCGCCCAGACGCCATTTTCAGGGAGGGACTTCAGAGCATAAAAACCGGCTAACCTTTGCAAAAGCTGGCTCCCTGTGTGTGACACCAGGTGGGGAAAATCCGCGAAAGTACCCCGGCCCAGTGGGGCTCAGCTGTGAAAGACTGTGAGTGTGACCTGTCTATGTCTGTCTACTGTCCTCTTGCGTGAAACTCTTGCGAGTGGGGCAAAAAGAGCCTCCAGAAACCTTGCTCGCCCAGACGCCATTTTCAGGGAGGGACTTCAGAGCATAAAAACCGGCTAACCTTTGCAAAAGCTGGCTCCCTGTGTGTGACACCAGGTGGGGAAAATCCGCGAAAGTACACCGGCCCAGTGGGGCTCAGCTGTGAAAGACTGTGAGTGTGACCTGTCTATGTCTGTCTACTGTCCTCTTGCGTGAAACTCTTGCGAGTGGGGCAAAAAGAGCCTCCAGAAACCTCGCTCGCCCAGACGCCATTTTCAGGGAGGGACTTCAGAGCATAAAAACCGGCTAACCTTTGCAAAAGCTGGCTCCCTGTGTGTGACACCAGGTGGGGAAAATCCGCGAAAGTACACCGGCCCAGTGGGGCTCAGCTGTGAAAGACTGTGAGTGTGACCTGTCTATGTCTGTCTACTGTCCTCTTGCGTGAAACTCTTGCGAGTGGGGCAAAAAGAGCCTCCAGAAACCTTGCTCGCACAGACGCCATTTTCAGGGAGGGACTTCAGAGCATAAAAACCGGCTAACCTTTGCAAAAGCTGGCTCCCTGTGTGTGACACCAGGTGGGGAAAATCCGCGAAAGTACACCGGCCCAGTGGGGCTCAGCTGTGAAAGACTGTGAGTGTGACCTGTCTATGTCTGTCTACTGTCCTCTTGCGTGAAACTCTTGCGAGTGGGGCAAAAAGAGCCTCCAGAAACCTTGCTCGCACAGACGCCATTTTCAGGGAGGGACTTCAGAGCATAAAAACCGGCTAACCTTTGCAAAAGCTGGCTCCCTGTGTGTGACACCAGGTGGGGAAAATCCGCGAAAGTACACCGGCCCAGTGGGGCTCAGCTGTGAAAGACTGTGAGTGTGACCTGTCTATGTCTGTCTACTGTCCTCTTGCGTGAAACTCTTGCGAGTGGGGCAAAAAGAGCCTCCAGAAACCTTGCTCGCCCAGACGCCATTTTCAGGGAGGGACTTCAGAGCATAAAAACCGGCTAACCTTTGCAAAAGCTGGCTCCCTGTGTGTGACACCAGGTGGGGAAAATCCGCGAAAGTACACGGGCCCAGTGGGGCTCAGCTGTGAAAGACTGTGAGTGTGACCTGTCTATGTCTGTCTACTGTCCTCTTGCGTGAAACTCTTGCGAGTGGGGCAAAAAGAGCCTCCAGAAACCTCGCTCGCCCAGACGCCATTTTCAGGGAGGGACTTCAGAGCATAAAAACCGGCTAACCTTTGCAAAAGCTGGCTCCCTGTGTGTGACACCAGGTGGGGAAAATCCGCGAAAGTACACCGGCCCAGTGGGGCTCAGCTGTGAAAGACTGTGAGTGTGACCTGTCTATGTCTGTCTACTGTCCTCTTGCGTGAAACTCTTGCGAGTGGGGCAAAAAGAGCCTCCAGAAACCTTGCTCGCACAGACGCCATTTTCAGGGAGGGACTTCAGAGCATAAAAACCGGCTAACCTTTGCAAAAGCTGGCTCCCTGTGTGTGACACCAGGTGGGGAAAATCCGCGAAAGTACACCGGCCCAGTGGGGCTCAGCTGTGAAAGACTGTGAGTGTGACCTGTCTATGTCTGTCTACTGTCCTCTTGCGTGAAACTCTTGCGAGTGGGGCAAAAAGAGCCTCCAGAAACCTTGCTCGCACAGACGCCATTTTCAGGGAGGGACTTCAGAGCATAAAAACCGGCTAACCTTTGCAAAAGCTGGCTCCCTGTGTGTGACACCAGGTGGGGAAAATCCGCGAAAGTACACCGGCCCAGTGGGGCTCAGCTGTGAAAGACTGTGAGTGTGACCTGTCTATGTCTGTCTACTGTCCTCTTGCGTGAAACTCTTGCGAGTGGGGCAAAAAGAGCCTCCAGAAACCTCGCTCGCCCAGACGCCATTTTCAGGGAGGGACTTCAGAGCATAAAAACCGGCTAACCTTTGCAAAAGCTGGCTCCCTGTGTGTGACACCAGGTGGGGAAAATCCGCGAAAGTACACCGGCCCAGTGGGGCTCAGCTGTGAAAGACTGTGAGTGTGACCTGTCTATGTCTGTCTACTGTCCTCTTGCGTGAAACTCTTGCGAGTGGGGCAAAAAGAGCCTCCAGAAACCTTGCTCGCACAGACGCCATTTTCAGGGAGGGACTTCAGAGCATAAAAACCGGCTAACCTTTGCAAAAGCTGGCTCCCTGTGTGTGACACCAGGTGGGGAAAATCCGCGAAAGTACACCGGCCCAGTGGGGCTCAGCTGTGAAAGACTGTGAGTGTGACCTGTCTATGTCTGTCTACTGTCCTCTTGCGTGAAACTCTTGCGAGTGGGGCAAAAAGAGGCTCAGAGGAGCACGGCCGCTCCGCTTCGCTACGCGGCCGTGCACTCTTTCTAAGGAAAGAACTCCATTGCAACAAGAAGGAAAAATCACACTAAGAACGGCGCTATATCACAGAAGCAAACATTTCTCTCTGGACTGTCTTCTCTGTTGCATGCTCGGGCCTAAGATTTGTCCCAGTGTGAGGCTTCATCCACGGAGGACTCCCCTCCCTTAGAGGCAAGTCAGCCCATCCAGAAAGAGAGGAGCCAGAGGAGTGTGCTGCCTACATCATATAGACAATGAATACCACTACAACACGTAGAAAAACCCACAATACAAGTGTGAGAATGGGGAAACAACGCAGGCCAGCATCAGACATAGAGAATGAAGATGACAATTCTGAGGACCAGATAATGACTGAACAACTAATCAATCTCTCAGATAAGGACTTTAGACTAGCAATATGGAAGGTGCTCAACAGACTCCAAGAAACCATGGATCGAGTTGAACAGAACACTAATAAGAACCAAGAAAATATGAAGGCAGAAATGACAAAACTCCAAACTGAAATAACATGTCAACTAACAGGACTGAAAAAGTCAGTAAATGAAGTGAATGACAAAATGGATAAGCTCTGGGACAGGGTATCAGAAGCTGAGAATAGACTTGGTGCTGTGGAAGATGAGATACATAACAATTCCATACAGCAGGAGAGATTGGACAAAAAACTTAAAGCAAATGAGCAGACAATGGAAAAATTAGTCAAAGAATGGGAACAGACGAAAATAGAAGTCTATGATAAGATCAACAGAAACAACTTAAGAATCATTGGAGTCCCAGAGACCCAGGAAGAAAATTTCCAGGAAGAATCAATGGTCAAGAACATCATTAAAGAGAAACTTCCAGAGCTAAAGAATATATGTGATCAAATCCTGCATGCCCGAAGAGTACCAACCAAAAGAGACCCCAGAAAAACCACCCCAAGACACATCCTAGTCACAATGACAAATCCCACAGATAGAGACAGAATTCTGAAAACAGCAAGATCAAAAGGGGAAATCATGTTCAAGCAAGCTTCCCTGAGATTTACAGCAGACCTGTCACCAGAAACGCTCAATGCCAGAAAGCAGTGGTGGGATATTGTGACAAGACTGAATGAAATGAATGCTTCACCCAGAATACTATACCCAGCAAAACTCACTTTCCGGTTTGATGGAAGAATACATAGTTTCACAGACAAAAAACAGCTCAGAAACTTCACAGACACAAAACCAGTCTTAAGAGAAAAACTGAAAGACCTAATCTAAGACAAGACTACCCAAAAGACACACCAAATTTTGAAATAAAGATGGCGTTAAATCCCAGGACAATTCTTTCTCTCAACGTCAATGGACTAAATGCACCAGTTAAGAGACACAGAGTGGCTAAATGGATCAAAAAACTCAATCCAACCTTCTGCTGCCTACAAGAAACGCACCTGAATAGTCAGAACAAACATAGACTCAAAATAAAAGGCTGGAGAAAAGTTATCCAAGCAAACAACACCCATAAAAAAGCTGGAGTGGCCATACTAATATCAGATAATGCAAACTTTATACTCAGGAAGGTTGTAAGGGACAAAGACGGACATTTTATATTAATCAAGGGGTACGTAGAGCAGGAAGAATTCACTCTCCTAAACATATATGCACCGAATGAGGGGCCAGCAAAATATTTAATACAACTGTTGACAAATCTGAAAAATAATATCAACAACAACACAATAATTGTGGGGGACCTTAACATGGCTTTGTCAACACTGGACAGGTCAACCAGACTGAAACCCAACAAGTATATACTAGACCTGAGGAGAGAAATGGAAGAAAGAGGCCTAGTGGATATATATAGGACACTCCATCCCCAGAAACCTGGATACACATTCTTCTCCAATGTACATGGGACATTCTCCAGGATAGACTACATGCTGGCACATAAAACATACCTCCATAAGATCAAGAGGATAGAAATTTTGCAGACTACCTTCGCTGACCACAAGGCTCTGAAATTATTTGTGAACTCCAAAGGGACTCAGAAGAAACACTTTAACACCTGGAAGTTAAACAGCCTCATGCTCAATAACCAGTGGGTCCGAGATGAAATCAAGGAGGAAATAAAAAGGTTCCTGGAAACAAATGACAATAAAGACACAAACTCTCAGAACTTATGGGACACAGCAAAAGCAGTACTGAGAGGAAAATTTATAGCTTTGCAAGCACACATCAGGAAGGAAGAAGGAGCTTACCTGAGTAGCTTAATGACACAGCTAATAGAACTAGAAAATGCTCAACAAAAGGACCCAAGAATAGGAAGACAGAAGGAAATAACAAAGCTGAGAGCAGAAATCAACGAAGTGGAAACTCAAAAAACAATCCGAAAGATCAACGAAAGCAGAAGTTGGTTCTTTGAAAAAATAAACAAGATTGATAGACCACTGGCAAACCTAACAAAGAAAGAGAGAGAGAGAAACTTGATAACTCGTATCAGGAATGAAAAAGGAGAGATCACTACTGATATGACAGAGATTCAAAGGGTAATCAGAAACTACTTTGAAAAACTCTACGCCACTAAAAATGAGAACCTGGAAGAAATGGATAAATTCTTGGACTCTTATAATCTTCCACGGTTGAAGGAAGAGGATGTAGCATATCTAAACACCCCCATCACCATTGATGAAATTAAAACAGTAATCAAATGTCTGCCGAAAAACAAAAGCCCAGGTCCAGATGGATTTACTAATGAATTCTATCAAACTTTCCAAGAGGAACTACTGCCAATCTTGGCAAGACTCTTTCATGAAATTGAACAAACGGAAACACTTCCAAATAGCTTTTATGAAGCCAACATCACCTTGATACCTAAACCAGACAGAGACGCTACCAAAAAAGAAAATTACAGATCAATATCACTGATGAATGCAGATGCAAAGATCCTCAACAAAATCCTGGCAAATAGGATTCAATGCCTCGTTAAGAAGATCATCCACTACGATCAAGTAGGTTTCATCCCAGGAATGCAAGGCTGGTTTAACATCCGTAAATCTATCAACATAATACACAACATCAATAACAAGAAAAATAAAAACCACATGATCATATCAATAGATGCAGAGAAAGCATTTGATAAGGTCCAACACCCATTCTTGATCAAAACTCTCAGCAAGATGGGAATGGAGGGAACCTTTCTCAATATAGTGAAGGCCATCTACCACAAGCCAGTGGCGAATATTATCCTCAATGGAGAAAAACTGAAAGCCTTCCCTCTAAATTCTGGCACAAGACAAGGCTGTCCTCTCTCACCACTCCTATTCAACATAGCACTGGAAGTACTTGCTATAGCGATTAGGCAAGAAAAGGATATCAAGGGAATCCAGATAGGAAAGGAAGAAGTCAAGCTCTCACTCTTTGCAGATGACATGATACTCTACTTAGAAAACCCTAAAGACTCTATCAAAAAGCTTCTAGAAACAATAGACTCATATAGCAAGGTGGCAGGCTACAAAATTAACACACAAAAATCAATGGCCTTTCTATATACCAATAGTAATAAGGATGAAATGGACATTAAGAAAACAACCCCATTCACAATAGTACCACACAAACTCAAATATCTTGGAATCAACTTGACTAAATATGTGAAGGACCTATACAAAGAAAACTATAAAACTCTGCTCCAAGAAATAAGAGAGGACACACGGAAATGGAAACACATACCCTGCTCATGGATTGGCAGGATTAACATCATCAAAATGTCAATACTCCCCAAGGCATTATACAGATTTAATGCCATCCCTCTAAAGATACCCATGACATTCTTCAAAGAAGTGGATCAGACACTTTTGAAATTCATTTGGAACAATAAACACCCTCGAATAGCTAAAGCAATCATTGGGAAAAAGAATATGGGAGGAATTACTTTTCCCAACTTTAAACTGTACTACAAAGCAACAATTATCAAAACAGCATGGTATTGGAATAAGGATAGGTCCTCAGATCAGTGGAATAGGCTTGAATACTCAGAAAATGTTCCCCAGAGATACAACCATCTAATTTTTGATAAAGGAGCAGGAAATCCTAAATGGAGCAGGGAAAGCCTCTTCAACAAGTGGTGTTGGCACAATTGGATAGCCACTTGCAAAAAATTAAACTTAGACCCCCAGCTAACATCATGTACAAAGGTAAAATCCAAATGGATTAAAGACCTCGATATCAGCCCCAAAACCATAAGATATATAGAACAGCACATAGGCAAAACACTCCAGGACATTACAGGCATCTTCAAGGAGGAAACTGCACTCTCCAAGCAAGTGAAAGCAGAGATTAACAGATGGGAATATATTAAGCTGAGAAGCTTCTGCACCTCAAAGGAAATAGTGCCCAGGATACAAGAGCCACCCACTGAGTGGGAGAAACTATTCACCCAATACCCATCAGATAAGGGGCTAATCTCCAAAATATACAAGGCACTGACAGAACTTTACAAGAAAAAAACATCTAACCCCATCAAAAAATGGGGAGAAGAAATGAACAGACACTTTGACAAAGAAGAAATACGCATGGCCAAAAGACACATGAAAAAATGTTCCACATCACTAATCATCAGGGAGATGCAAATCAAAACAACGATGAGATACCACCTCACACCCCAGAGAATGGCACACATCACAAAGAATGAGAATAAACAGTGTTGGCGGGGATGTGGAGAGAAAGGAACTCTTATCCACTGCTGGTGGGAATGCTGTCTAGTTCAACCTTTATGGAAAGCGATATGGAGATTCCTCCAAAAACTGGAAATCGAGCTCCCATACGATCCAGCTATACCACTCCTAGGAATATACCCTAGGAACACAAAAATACAATACAAAAACCCCTTCCTTACACCTATATTCATTGCAGCTCTATTTACCATAGCAAGACTCTGGAAACAACCAAGATGCCCTTCAACAGACGAATGGCTAAAGAAACTGTGGTACATATACACAATGGAATATTATGCAGCTGTCAGGAGAGATGAAGTCATGAAATTTTCCTATACATGGATGTACATGGAATCTATTATGCTGAGTGAAATAAGTCAGAGAGAGAGAGAAAAACGCAGAATGGTCTCACTCATCTATGGGTTTTAAGAAAAATGAAAGACACCCTTGTAATAATAATTTTCAGACACAAAAGAGAAAAGAGCTGGAAGTTCCAGCTCACCTCAGGAAGCTCACCACAAAGAGTGATGAGTTTAGTTAGAGAAATAACTACATTTTGAACTGTCCTAATATTGAGAATGTATGAGGGAAATGTAGAGCCTGTTTAGGGTACAGGCGGGGGTTGGGGGGGGAGGAGGGAGATTTGGGACTTGGGTGATGGGAATGTTGCACTGGTGATGGGTGGTGTTCCTTTTATGACTGAAACCCAAACACAATCATGTATGTAATCAAGGTGTTTAAATAAAAAAAAAATTAAAAAAAAAAAAAAAAAAGAATTTTCTTGTTCCTACAGCAGCTCAATTTAGCATTTCAGTTCACTGGATTCTGTGCAGCATGAGGTACATAACTATTATTATCCTTCCCAAAATTTGGGTTTGAGATGGGGTAATTTATTCAAGGTCATACTGCTAGTAAGCTGGCCGTAAGCTGTCTCACAATTTTAACCAACCGTGAACACACCACAGAATAAACAGACAAAAAGGCAAAGGCTCTTCGGAGTTCAATGGAAAGAAAATTAAAATGACTGATAAGTGTACAAAAATGTTGGCAGTAAGTCTTTTAAATGGCAATATTTTTTAAATAAAATGCCGGGCCCGGAGAGATAGCACAGCGGCGTTTGCCTTGCAAGCAGCCAATCCAGGATCAAAGGTGGTTGGTTCGAATCCCGGTGTCCCATATGGTCCCCCGTGCCTGCCAGGAGCTATTTCTGAGCAGACAGACAGGAATAACCCCTGAGCACCACCGGGTGTGGCCCAAAAACCAAAAAAAAAAAAAAATGCCATTAAAAAAAAATCTCTTACAATTAGCAAAATTATTTTGGGGGGGATGAGGTTTTGGGTCACACCCAGCAGCACTCAGGTGTTACTCCTGGGTCTGGACTCAGAAATCGCTCCTGGCAGGCTCAATGGACCATACAGGATGCCAGGAATTGAACCAGGATCTGTCCTGGGTCGGTCACATGCAAAACAAATGCCCTACTGCTGTGTTATTGAGTCAAATGTCTGGCTCTTGCCTTACCTGACCCCAGTTCTTGGCCCAGCACTGTTCTGAGCATCATAGCTTTCTTTGCTCTTTGAGTCTGGCCCAGGGTGCCCCTCTGAAGTGAAGAGGGAGCACTCATGAGGGAACCAGCATAGCACCATGCCCCTGGGGGCAAACGTGTGAGCATTACTACAACCCTAATGAGCACTACCACCAGGACTAGAGGAACAAGACTTCTGGGAACAACACAATAAAGTGTGGGAGCACTCTACACTCAGCAGTGAGTACCCCAGACTGGTGAGCACTCATCATTTTATACCACAGCCAAGTATGTGAGAAGCACAACCAACCCTATGCAACTCTCTAACTCTCTCTCTCTCTCTCTCTCTCTCTCTCTCTCTCTCTCTCTCTCTCTCTCACACACACACACACACACACACACACACACACACACACACACACACACACACAATGCACATGCATGCATCAGCCCCAGTGGTGGCATCAACAATAACTTCAGAGGAGCGAGGGAAGAAAAGGGACTTGGTTTGCCCAGCCTCGCACAGAGAAAGCGTTAGAGGTGACTTTGCTTTTAAATGAAGAATTTGGTTTAATTATGCTTTCCCCAATTTTCCTTCGAGCTTCTACACCACTTTATTTTTTTGTTTTTGTTTTTGGGCCACACTCGTTGACACTCAGGAGTCACTTCTGGCTTGGGAAACCATATGGGACTCCAGGAGATTGAACCTTGGTCCGTCCTAGGATAGAGCTTGCAAGGCAAATCCCTGACCTCTAGCACCATCGTTCCAGCCCCCTCTATACCACCTTATTAATAGCATTTAAGAACTAGGATTTTCAACAAACACACCAATAACATATTAACAGAAATTAGGACTTTTTTTTTCCAAAATAAAGATCTTTCTCAACACCAATAGTTTTTGTACCTTAATATAAAATCTGGCAGACTTTCCTTCTGTAACTTTTCATTTATTTATATGGGGTACCCCCCAAGACACACACACACACACACACACACACACACACACTAATCTTGGGACCACATCCAAATGTTACTCGGGCCTTACTCCTGATTCTGTGCTCAAGGATCATTCCTGGTGGAGTTCAAGGGACCCTATGCAGTTCCAGGGACCTTCTTAGGATTTGGGAAGTTCACCTTGAGGGATGAGGAATAAAATTAACAATGGAGAATTGTTTCTTAGAGTTCAACTAAAATGATCTTCTTTGTCCCCTTCTTCTCTGAGGACTGGTAGCTTTCGAGAATACAGATGAGGAATATGATCAAGCACAACTGGATGTTAAACAGGGCTTGTGCTGAGCAGGCTTCAAAGTGGAAAACCATCCCTGCTTGCACTCCTGAAAGAAAAATCTGCGGTTCATCTGGTGAGCTCAGAAATCAGGGGCTTCAAGAGAGCAGCACTGTGGAAAAATGCATATTACATGCATTTCCTGATGCCACTGCTGCTCAGAAATGAGGCGCCTCCAAACACCAGCCAAGCTTGGCTGTCCAGCATTCAACAAACACTTCTGCAAGCTTCAAAGAGGTATGAATTGGCCCCAATTCCCAAAACAGCCCTTTCATGCCCTCTCTAGCAACAGGTAAGATCTCATTCTCACAAGAAAGACCCAGCCCATATCATAATCTCCCCCTGCCTAGCTTCCCTACAATCTGACCAGTGCAACTACTTCCCCTCTGCACTCAGCCCTGGGCTTGGCAGGCTTAATGCAAACCTTGCTGGCTGCTTTTCCCAATCTGTATGTTGCTGTTATTTTGGGCAACTGGACTGAGTTAAAAGACCTGCATAGTTTCAATGGCTGGAAACATGAATGTATGAGAAGCCAAGACCCAAAGCGCTTGCTAGGGAAAGGACAGGAATTCCCCTCCTAGGGGCTTGAATTAGGATTAGAATCCCATAGTAGGACTGAGCAATGGCATATGCTTCTGTAGATAGGCACAGTACATATTCATGCTAGTTATCTGTCCTGTCCCACATTTTTCAATTGAAGACTCATGGATCCAGCTCAGGTACCCCCAATTTGTAAATTTATGAATAGCATTTCCTGCTGTAGAGATCACATGCATATCACATCTATATGAGGATGAGAGTTCTCCATCACAGACTTCTTTGACTCTCTCTTCTGTTCTCCACTATTGCAGAGATAGTAAGCTGATTTCTAGAATATTCCTTGTTACAGAAATAGGCAAGACTGACACATACAAAATTTGGGATTCAAAAACAGCCCAACCCCAGAATTTCTGCAGAGCTCCTCAATTTAGAAGCCACCTCCCCACCCCACCCCCACACACACCTTTTTAAAAGAACCTCCCAGTTTAATGCACTCATTTAAAATGTGTTCAGGCCATCAACATTCGAAAAAAATCAATGGATAGTAGAAGCCATTTCTGATTCCTCCTCATTCCTGACACCGAGTCAGGGCCAGTGGAAAATTACAGAAAACTAAAGGGAAGTGAGGTGTCAGCTTTTGTGCCATATTAGGAAAACAGGGCAGAACGCAGATAGGGATGGATAGAGCAAGACCACTGGGAAGAACACACACACACACACACACACACACACACACATTTTGCCCATAATTTTTTTTTTTTTTTTTTGGTTTTTGGGTCACACCTGGCAGAGCTCAGGTGTTACTCCTGGCTCTACACTCAGAAATCGCTCCTGGCAGGCTCAGGGGACCATATGGGATGCTGGGATTCGAACCACCATCCTTCTGAATGAAAGGCAAACACCTTACCTCCAAGCTATCTCTCCAGCCCATGCCCATAGAATTTTTTTTTTGTTTTGGTTTTTTTGGGTCACACCCAGCAGTGCTCAGGGGTTACTCCTGGCTGTGTGCTCAGAAATAGCTCCTGGAAGGCACGGGGTACCATATGGGACACCGGGATTCGAACCAACCACCTTTGGTCCTGGATCGACTGCTTGCAAGGCAAACACCGCTGTGCTATCTCTCCGGGCCCAATTAAATAAATCGGGACCAGAGAGATAGCATGGAGGTAAGGTGTTTGCCTTTCTTTTCTTTTCTTTTTTTTTTTTTTTTTGTTGTTGTTGTTGGTTTTTGGGCCACACCTGGCAGTGCTCAGGGGTTACTTCTGGCTATCTGCTCAGAAATAGCTCCTGACAGGCATGGGGGACCATATGGGACACCGGGATTCGAACCAACCACCTTTGGTCCTGGATTGGCTGCTTGCAAGGCAAACGCCGCTGTGCTATCTCTCCGGGCCCGCCCATAGAATTTTTGCAACTGATTCCTGGAAAAAAGATTCATCCTTTTGAAACCATGAGTGACCAGTTTACTGGGAGAATCAAAGACTAAGTCCTAACCCCCATCTAATATCCAAATAAATCCTCAATAGACTTAAGGATTAAGTGGAAAATAGAATCCTACTAAGCCCCATTAAAAATAGTCACTAAAGACGCCTGCTCAGTGGGGCCTGACTGTGAAAAATTGTGAGTGCTGCCTGTGTGTGTCTGTCTATAGTCCTCAGCGTGAACCTCTTGGGAGTGGGCCGAAATGAGGCTCCAGAAAACTCGCTCTCCCAGAGACCCATTCTAGGGCGGGAACGCCAAGGAACTGCTCCATAAAGTGAAAACCGGCTATATGTAGTAATTTGCAGAAGCCAGGTCCCTGTTTGTGACGTCAGGCTGGGAAAATCTATGAAACTATGCCTGCCCAGTGAGGCCCGAATGTGAAAAATTGTGAGTGCTGCCTGTGTGTGTCTGTCTACTGTCCTGTCATGTGAACCTCTTGGAAGTGGGCCGAAAAGAGGCTTCAGCAGAGCACAGCTGCTCCACTTCGCTATGCAGCCGTGCGCTCTTTCTAAGGAAAGAACACCATCACAAGAAGAAGAAAAAAATCACACCGAGAACTGTGCTGGATCACTGAAGCCCAACATTTCTCTCTGGACTGTCTTCTCTGCTGCGTGCTCGGGCCTAAGATTTGATCCTATGTGAGGCTTCATCCACGGAGGACTCCCCTCCCTTGGAGGCAAGTCCACCCATCCAGAAAGGGCGGAGCCAGAGGAGTGTGGCTGCATACATCATTTAGCCAATGAATACCACCACAACACGTAGAAAAACCCACAATACAAGTGTGACAATGGGGAAACAACCCAGGCCAGCATCAGACATAGAGAATGAAGATGACAATTCTGATGACCAGATAATGACCAACCAACTAATCAACCTCTCAGATAAGGACTTTAGACAAGCAATATGGAAGATGCTCAAAGAACTCAAAGAAACCATGGATCCAGTTGAACAGGACACTAATAAGAACCAAGAAAATATGAAGACAGAAATCACATAACTCCAAACTGAAATAACATTTAAACTAACAGGCCTGAAAAACTCAATAAACAAAGTGAATGACAAAATGGATAAGCTCTGGGACAGGGTATCAGAAGCTGAGAATAGACTTGGTGCTGTGGAAGATGAGATAAATAACAATTCCATACAGCATGAGAGATTGGAAAAAAAAAACATAAAGCAAATGAACAGACAGTGGAAAAATTAGTCAAAGAATGGGAACAGATGAAAATAGAAGTCTATGATAAGATCAACAGAAACAACTTAAGAATCATGGGAGTCCCAGAGACCCAGGAAGAAAATTTCCAGGAAGAATCAATGGTCAAGAACATCATTAAAGAGAAACTTCCAGAGCTAAAGAATATATGTGATCAAATCCTGCATGCTCGAAGAGTACCAACCAAAAGAGACCCCAGAAAAAATACCCCAAGACACATCCTAGTCACAATGATGAATCCCACAGATGGAGACAGAATTCTGAAAACAGCAAGATCAAAAAGGGAAATTACATTCAAGGGAGCATCCTTGAGATTTACAGCAGACCTGTCACCAGAAACACTCAAGGCCAGAAAGCAGTGGTGGGATATTGTGACAAGACTGAATGAAATGAATGCTTCACCTAGAATACTGTACCCAGCAAAACTCACTTTCCAGTTTGATGGAAGAATACATGGTTTCGCAGACAAAAAGAACAGCTCAGAAACTTTACAGACACAAAACCAGTCTTAAGAGAAAAACTGAAAGACCTAATTTAAGACAAGACTAACCAAAAGACACACCAAATTTCGATATAAAGATGGCATTAAATCCCAGGACAATTCTTTCTCTCAACGTCAATGGACTAAATGCACCAGTTAAGAGACACAGAGTGGCTAAATGGATCAAAAAAACTCAATCCAACCTTCTGCTGCCTACAAGAAATGTACCTGAATAGTCAGAACAAACATAGACTCAAAATAAAAGGCTGGAGAAAAATTATCCAAGCAAACAACACCCATAAAAAAGCTGGAGTGGCCATACTAATATCAGATAATGCAAACTTTATACTCAGGAAGGTTGTAAGGGACAAAGATGGACATTTTATATTAATCAAGGGGTATGTAGAACAGGAAGAAATCACTCTCCTAAACATATATGCACCGAATGAGGGGCCAGCAAAATATTTAATACAACTGTTGACAAATCTGAAAAATAATATCAATAACAACACAATAATTGTGGGGGACCTCAACAGGCTTTGTCAACACTGGATAAGTTAACCAGACTGAAACCCAACAAGAATATACTAGACCTGAGGAGAGAAATGGAAGAAAGAGGCCTAGTGGATATATATAGGACATTCCATTCCCAGAAACCTGGATACACTTTCTTCTCCAAAGTACATGGGACATTCTCCAGGATAGACTACATGCTGGCACATAAAACATACCTCCATAATATCAAGAGGATAGAAATTTTGCAGGCTATCTTCACTGACCACAAGGCTCTGAAATTATTTGTGAATTCCAAAGGGACACAGAAGAAAAACTTTAACACCTGGAAGTTAAACAGCCTCATACTGAATAACCAGTGGGTCCGAGATGAAATCAAGGAGGAAGAAATCAAAAAGTTCCTGGAAACAAATGACAATAAAGACACAAACTATCAGAACTTATGGGACACAGCAAAAGCAATACTGAGAGGAAAATTTATAGCTTTGCAAGCACACATCAGGAAGGAAGAAGGGGCTTACCTGAGTAGCTTAATGACACAGCTAATAGAACTAGAAAGTGTTCAACAGAAGGACCCAAAAATAGGAAGACAGAAGGAAATAACAAAGCTGAGAGCAGAAATCAACAAAGTGGAAACCCAAAAAACAATCCGAAAGATCAACGAAAGCAGAAGTTGGTTCTTTGAAAAAATAAACAACATTGATAGACCACTGGCAAAGAAAGAGAGAGAGAGAGAAACTTGATAACTCGTATTAGGAATGAAAAAGGAGAGATCACTACTGATATGACAGAGATTCAAAGGGTAATCAGAAACTACTTTGAGAAACTCTACGCCACTAAAAATGAGAACCTGGAAGAACTGGATAAATTATTGGACTCTTATAATCTTCCACAGTTGAAGGAAGAGGATGTAGCATATGTAAACACCCCCATCACTATTGATGAAATTAAAACGGTAATCAAATGTCTGCCCAAAAACAAAAGCCAAGGCCCAGATGGATTCACTAATGAATTCTTTCAAACTTTCCAAGAAAAACTACTACCAATCCTGGCAAGACTCTTTCATGAAATTGAACAAACATAAACACTTCCAAATAGTTTTTATGAAGCCAACAACACCTTGATACCTAAACCAGACAGAGATGCTATGAAAAAAAAAATTACAGACCAATATCGTTGATGAATGCAAATGCAAAGATGCTCAACAAAATCCTGGCAAAGAGGATTCAATGCCTCATTAAGAAGATCATCCACTACGATCAAGTAGGTTTCATCCCAGGAATGCAAGGATGGTTTAACATCCATAAATCTATCAACATAATACACAACATCAACAACAAGAAAAATAAAAATCACATGATGATATCAATAGATGCAGAGAAAGCATTTGATAAAGTCCAACACCCATTCTTGATCAAAACTCTCAGCAAGATGGGAATGGAAGGAACCTTTCTCAATATAGCTAAGGCCATCTACCAGAAGCCAGTGGCAAATATTATCCTTAATGGAGAAAAACTAAAAGCCTTCCCTCTAAATTCTGGCACAAGTCAAGGCTGTCCTCTCTCACCATTCCTATTCAACCTAACAGTGGAAGTACTCACTATAGCGATTAGGCAAGAAAAAAATATCAAGGGAATCCAGATAGGAAAGGAAGAAGTCAAGCTCTCACTGTTTGCAGATGACATGATACTCAGAAAACCCTAAAGACTCTACCAAAAAGCTTCTAGAAACAATAGACTCATATAGCAAAGTGGCAGGCTACAAAATTAACACACAAAAATCAATGGCCTTTCTATACACCAATAGTAATAAGGAATAAATGGACATTAAGAAAACAACCCCATTCACAATAGTGCCACACAAATTCAAATATCTTGGAATCAACTTGACTAAAAATGTGAAGGACCTATACAAAGAAAACTATAAAACTCTGCTCCAAGAAATAAGAGAGGACACACGGAAATGGAAACACATACCCTGCTCATGAATTGGCCGGATTAACAGCATCAAAATGGCAATACTCCCCAAAGCATTATACAGATTTAATGCGATCCCTCTAAAGATACCCATGACATTCTTCAAAGAAGTGGATCAGGCACTTTTGAAATTCGTTTGTAACAATAAACACCCTCAAATAGCTAAAGCAATCATTGGGAAAAAGAATATGGCAGGAATTACTTTCCCCAACTTTAAACTATACTACAAAGCAATAGTTATCAAAACAGCATGGTACTGGAATAAGGATAGGCCCTCAGATCAGTGGAATAGGCTTGAATACTCAGAAAATGTTCCCCAGACATACAATCACCTAATGTTTGATAAAGGAGCAAGAAATCCTAAATGGAGCAAAGAAAGCCTCTTCAACAAGTGGTGTTGACACAACTGGCTAGCCACTTGCAAAAAATTGAACTTAGACCCCCCAGCTAACATCATGTATGAAGGTAAAATTCAAATGAATTAAAGACCTCGATATCAGACCCGAAATCATAAGATATATAGAACAACACATAGGCAAAACACTCCAAGACTTTGAGAGTACAGGCATGTTCAAGGAGGAAACTGCACTCTCCAAGCAAGTGAAAGCAGAGACTAACAGATGGGAATATATAAAACTGAGAAGCTTCTGCACCTCAAAAGAAATAGTGCCCAGGATACAAGAGCCACCCACTGAGTGGGAGAAACTATTCACCCAATACCCATCAGATAAGGGGCTAATCTCCAAAATATACAAGGCACTGACAGAACTTTACAAGAAAAAAAATCTAATCCCATCAAAAAATGGGGAGAAGAAATGAACAGACACTTTGACAAAGAAGAAATACGCATGGCCAAAAGACACATGAAAAAATGTTCCACATCACTAATCATCAGGGAGATGCAAATCAAAGCACCTATGAGGTAGCACCTCACACCACAGAGAATGGCACACATCACAAAGAATGAGAATAAACAGTGTTGGTGGGGATGTAGAGAGAAAGGAACTCTTATCCACTGCTGGTGGGAATGCAATCTAGTTCAACCTTTATGGAAAGCGATATGGAGATTCCTCCAAAAACTGGAAATCGAGCTCCCATACGATCCAACTATACCACTCCTAGAAATATACCCTAAGAACACAAAATACAATACAAAAACCCCTTCCTTACACCTATATCCATTGCAGCACTATTTACCATAGCAAGACTCTGGAAACAACCAAGATGCCCTTCAATAGACAAATGGCTAAAGAAACTGTGGTACATATACACAATGGAATATTATGCAGCTGTCAGAAGAGATGAAGTCATGAAATTTTCCTATACATGGATGTATACGGAATCTATTATGCTGAGTGAAATAAGTCAGAGAGAGAGAGAGAGAAAAACAGAATGGTCTCACTCATCTATGGGTTTTAAGAAAAATGAAAGACATTCTTGCAATAATAATTTTCAGGCACCAAAGAGAAAAGAGATGGAAGTTACAGCTCACCTCAGGAAGCTCACCACAAACAGGGATGAGTTTAGTTAGAGAAATAACTACATTTTGAACTGTCCTACTAATGAGAATGTATGAGGGAAATGGAAAGCCTGTCTAGAGTACAGGCGGGAGTCGGGTGGGGAGGAGGGAGATTTGGGACATTGATGATGGGAATGTTGCACTGGTGATGGGTGGTGTTCTTTACATGACTGAAACCCAAACACAATCATATATGTAATCAAGGTGTTTAAATAAATATATATATATATAAAAGAAATAACTACACTGAGAACTAAAAAAAAAAAGTCACTAAAACTTAGATAGACTCTTTACCAATCCTCACAATAGAGATCTAAGTATGGCAGTAGCTTAGAGATGAAAAAGTTTGGGCCTGAGAATTAGCACAGAGAGGAGGATGTTTGACTTGTACACAGCAGACCCAGATTTGATCCCCAGCATCCCATATTGTCCCCCAACCTTTCCAGGAAAGATTCCTGAGTACAGAATCAGGAATAACCCGAGCACTGCCGGGTATAGCCCAAAAACAAACAAAAGAAAGAAAAAGAAAGAAATAAAAATGTTTGATGAATTTGAAACCTCCTTGGCTTTGGGGGCAGGGGAGTCATACATGACCTAATATAAATCTACAGGGAGATAACAAGCTAGGGGAAATACTAGGAATACATTTTTAAGGTGATTAGAGAAGAGCATTTTACAGATCAGTGAGAAAGAGGAATTCCTCTTGGGGTGGGGGCAAGAATGAGACCTGAAATGTAGAGGCAACCTACAGAGTTGCAAATACAGATACTATGAAATTCCACAAATGCTATGAAGACCAGATATCCCCAATATGGGGAATCATATTCCACCCATCAAATTAGCAGAGGGCTTGGGTGCCCAAGAAGGGCAGAGTTAACAGGGAAGTGGAAGCCAAAGCCAAGCCTGGCCAGTGCCCTGGGCATGGAAACTGAGGGACCCTTCCAGGGTGGCCTGGATGTGGGGGTCTAACTCCAACCATGTATGCCCTTATGCCCTCTGAAACCTTTCCTGGGACAGAGTCTGACAGATGCAGAAGGTGTGCACAGAAGAAGGAACCAAGGGTTATTGGGAGGCTGGGGGAGGTTCCCTGAGGATTTCCTAGAGGTGCAATTGCCCAGGGCCAGACTCAGAAGCCAAGGGAGGAGCCTGAGATGGGGAGACAGGAGTCTGAGGATGGAAAACCAGGTGCCCACAAAGAGGGCAGGGGCACCTCATAGGGGCAGTGATGGGTAGACTCTGAGCAGAGGTCTGCAGGTCAGACTAGCTCAGGTCACTCTGACCAGGAGGACTGGGCCATGGTGGGGAGCTGACACCCCATCCTGTCAGGGAAAGAAGGTGTCCACCTGGGGACTCAAGTCTGTGGCAACAACAAAGTGGGTGCAGAGAAGGGAAAACCAGTGGGGCCAATTATAAGAAGACAGGCCTGGAAACAGGGGAGAGAAGAGATGTGGAAGAAAAACCCAGGATTGGAGGTTTGGGTTGGACTCCTAATTTTATCTGCTATGGAGGGCTTGAGCATTAGTCCCCCACCCCCATCCCCTAGGACCATCTGCTGCATCTCTCAGGTGTTTATAGTCACACCTCTGCCCTCCTGTCTAGGTCTCACACACATATTGCCATTATCTGGAAGTAACAGGCATCACCCCTGTTTCTTGAATCCTCCCCTAAAATTTCAGAAAAAAAAAAAAGCCTCCAGTCTCAACTGGGTTCCTACCTTTATGAAAGGAAAATAACCACTCTACTTCCCTACCCCTTCCACCAGCCATGTGGGTAGAAGAGTGCCTGGATCTCTGAGGGTCCTACCAATTGTGTGGGTCCCCTCCACTCCCTCTCCAGCTGCTAATTAAGAACACAAATGTTTATCCGGCTGGAAGTTCCCCCCTAGCCCCAGAGCCAGCAGCCGGCAGTGGGGTCACTTCCTAAAACAGGGAGGATCCGCAGGACCTAACTGGGTCTGTGTTTGCTTCCAAAGACTGTGTCAGCATTCGCTCAGCAGGACAAAGAGCAGGGGGCACAGCTTTTAGGAGGGGGGCGCGGAGAGGAAGTCGGGGAGGAGCTGAGCAGCTTGGAGAGTGGGGAAGTGGCGTTGGGGGGGGGAGGCTGGGGGCACAGGGTGAGGAGGCCCCAGGAACATCTGCAGCCTGTCAGGATCCAGAGATGGTCCCTGTCTCAGCACCGCGTGCACAAATGGAGATTGATAA
Organism: Suncus etruscus; assembly: GCF_024139225.1. Taxonomy (NCBI): domain Eukaryota; kingdom Metazoa; phylum Chordata; class Mammalia; order Eulipotyphla; family Soricidae; genus Suncus; species Suncus etruscus. The sequence goes on along the minus strand of NC_064854.1, from coordinate 21,659,227 downwards.
ACAGGGCGACTCCTGCGTTAAAGATACCAGAGGTGCTGCTCTGTCTCTGCTGAATCTGAAGGTTCTGAAACAGAACCTTCCAGATACACCAGATCCCCACATTCCTGTGCTCCAAGGTGTGTGTGTGTGTGTGTGTGTGTGTGTGTGTGTGTGTGTGTGTGTGTGTGTGTGTGTGTGTGTGAATGGCCCATTTTTCTACAAGGCTGCCAATCAGTTTTGTTTGGATCTGTAGAAAACAAACATAGTTTGAGGAAAAGTATTTGGGGCACTTACAAGAAAAAAATGGCCAGAGCTAGAGTACAGGACATGGCCTGGAACGTGCCTAGCCTAGGTTCAATTCGAGGTACCCACCTTTGGTGACCTGAGTCCAGCCAGGAATGATCGCATGATCTCTGAGAAGGAAGGAAGGAAGGAAGGAAGGAAGGAAGGAAGGAAGGAAGGAAGGAAGGAAGGAAGGAAGGAAGGAAGGAAGGAAGGAAGGAGGGAGGGAGGGAGGGAGGGAGGGAGGGAGGGAGGGAGGGAGGGAGGGAGGAAGGAAGGAAGGAAATCACATATGTGTGGGTTCAATGTTCATATTTTCCCCCCAGTTCTAGCCCTTTCTCTTCTGGAACTGAGCTGCTAGGAAAGGCTGCGAGGATGGAATCTCTCATACCATTTCTTTTTTCTTTTTTTGTTTTGTTTTGTTTTTGGGCCACACCTGGCGGTGCTCAGGGGTTACTCCTGGCTGTCTGCTCAGAAATAGCTCCTGGCAGGCACGGGGGACCATATGGGACACCGGGATTCGAACCAACCACCTTTGGTCCTCTGGATCGGCTGCTTGCAAGGCAAACGCCACTGTGCTATCTCTCAGGCCATTTCTATTAGTCCCAGCAAGTACAAGTCCTTTTGTTTTTCAACTTTCAAAAGACAAATAAAACCCAAACTTGAAGGCTAAATGAGGCAGGGAGCTGAATCTGCAGGAAGATGTCTAGGAAGAGCAGAGATCCTTTGGGGTCCTTCAAAACACAGGTCCTTCGAAACACAAGTCTTTCGGGGTCCAGAATAAGGGGTCTGGCCTTAAAGGAGCCACTCTGAATCTCCTTCAAATGTCAGAGGAAGGAGACACTCTGAAAATAACTAGGACAGCTGCAAACTCTGCCCATCTGATAAATATTCCGAGTTGAAACAATAAGTCTCTGAAATCTTTCCATGAAAACTTCCATGAAACTCTTTAAAGTCCTGAAATGTTCCCTTGCTGGGCTCCGGAGGCTACTCAAAGGCCTTGGGTTAAATTCTGCCTGCAGGAGGCCTGGGTTCAACCCGTGGCAGCACATGGTTCCCCACACAACTGGAAACACCTCCTAAGTCCTGAATTGGGACCAGACCCCAAACAGTGGTGAGAGTGGCCCCATCCTTTGCTTTCCTATCTCATTCTTCACAGCTGAATCAAAGATGAACATATTATGTAGTCCTTTGAATTGATGAAACAGTTTCAACATGGAGGTTAGGAAATACCTCTATTATACTGCTGTATTAATAAACATGGAATATGATTGTGGGTGGGTTAGGCTGTATCCAACACTGCTCAGAACTTACTGTTGGCCCTGTGCTCTGGCATCATTCCTGATGAGGTTTAGGAGACTATAGGGGATGCCTGAAATAGAAGTGTATCAGCCCCATACAAGGGAAGAACATCCACTTTGATATATGAAAAAAGTATAGAAACAATTGTAAAAAAATATATCTAAAGGTTATGAATTGGGGAAGCAAGATGTTGGACAAGTATATGTAATATTTTTGTTCTATAGCTTCTCTATTTTCAAAATTTTCTAGCACCTGTATATTTTAATTATCAGACATATATACTAGATTTTTAAAACAGTGCAGTGCTATTTACAATAGCCAGACTCTGGAAACAACCAAGATGCCCTTCATCAGATGAATGGCTAAAGAAACTGTGGTACATATACACAATGGAATATTGTGCAGCCATCAAGAGAGTTGTAGTCATGAAATTTTCCTATACATGGATAGACATGAAAACTGTTATGCTGAGTGAAATAAGTCAGAGGGAGAGAGATAGATAGAAAATAGTCTCACTTATCTATGGGTTTTAAGAAAAATAAAGACATTATTGTGATAATGCTCAGAGATGAGGGCCGGAAGGACTGGCTCATGATATGAAAGCTCACCAGAGTGGTAAGTGCAGTTAGAGAAATAACTACACTAACAACTATCATGACAATGTTAATGAGTGAGAGAAGTAAAATGCCTGTCTTGAATACAGGTAGGGGTGGAGGAGGAAGGAGTTGGGGGGCAATGGTGGTGGGAATGTTGCACTGGTGAAGGGGGGTGTTCTGTTTATGACTGGAACCCATCTACAATCATGCTTGTAATCATGGTGCTTAAATAAAGATATTATTTTAAAAAAATAAAAATAACAAAACAAAACAATGACCTAGTCCACAACTTTGCTGGCAGGGAAGAAAGAATACCAGAGCCCGGAGACTAGACTGAATGTTCTAAGTAGTTGAGTACCAGCTCCCACTATCTGGAAGATGAGGTATAAGTAAGGGGAACTGGTTCATCACTCACTCCCAGGTCTCTTCATGTGGAACAAAGACCCTCCAGCTTCTCCCCAAAGCCACAGAAGGATGTTCTACAACAAAGGTTTAACGAAGACTCTGAAGTAACTGGGATTACCTAGAAAATTCCACAGGCAAATCAGGACCACAAAAAAAGAAAGTCCACTTGGGATGCCTTACACAGCCTTGAAATCCACCATCCCCTTTATCTCAGCCCCACAGTGCTCCCAGCCAATGCTGAGCACAGCAAGGAGACCTGGGAGGGGGTCCCCCTTCTGCTTCCTGAATCTAAATAAAACCCCTCAAAGCTGCCAGACTCTCTTGGGCATTTCCACCTAATAGGCAAAGGGCAGTTGGGACCCCTGTGAGAAGAGCTTACGGTTACCAACACAGGCATTTCTTCTGGCAATACCTTAGTGACTATAACTCACCACAAGTCTTCTTCCTCGACTCCCACACTGATCAGCATACTGGCAGCCCCAACCCCAGACCTCACTGTGAGCAGGACTCCTCCATGCCTTGTGTCCCAGGAATTCCTTTCTTGTCCCAAGGTGACTCCCCTGGGAGCACCCAGAGCTCAAAGCTCAGCACTCAAGCTTTCCTGTCCCCAATGGGACTTTCTGGGCCACTGGACTGGACTTTACATTGCAAGGGTTAGTTAGCAAATGGTCTTTCCCCGGCTCATAGGCCCCACCTCCTCCAGGTAGGGAATACTAGAACCCACAGGCCTGCCCACCCACCCATCCTTCTGACTGAACTTGCACCCTGATCCCAGATAACAAACCAAGGATTCTCTGACCTGTATTTCAGACCCAATCTTCGCCCTGTGGCAAACCATCTGTGTGAGAAAAGTCCTTTTCATAGCAAACCTTTCCAAATCTGGAGGTTGATTTTTGGAGTAGCAGCTGTTCCAGGGAAAGGAAGGGGGACCTTTAAGGGGACATCCAGTCTCCGCTCTGTTTGTCCCATGAGCAGTGATTCTGTGGATCATAGGCCTGGCAGAGAGAGTAACTCACCTCAGGGACATCAGACATGGCCTGGGGACCCAGATTCCTGCAGTGGGGAGTGTTAAGGTGCACCAGAAATGGGGGTAGGCTCTGCCTTTGTGACATGAGACCCCTAAGTTTACCCTCCAGCCATGGTGACCAAACCATTCCCAAACTTCAAAGTGGAAAGCCTCAGCACAAGAGAAGAACAGATGGAGACCTGTTGGGTGCAAACTGCCCCCCCCAGCCTCCAGCTCCCCCAGGAAGAGCAGGGAGGTGCTGGAGGGGCCCCCACATGCAAAATCAGCTCCAGATCAAGTTTCCCTGGAGAGCCTGAGAGAAGTGACTGATATGGAAGGCTTCACTGGGGACAAATCACAGCACTGTTTTGGTTTTTCTACTCCTGGTTCCTGTTTCTGTTTTATTGTCCTTGGGGAATGCAGAGAAAGCAAATATTATCTATAGTGATTTCCTCTTCTCAGAGACCACATGCAGGAGGTTGTACATCCCCAAAGACACTGGGGCCTTTTTCTAATATCCTCTCTCCAATTACAGTCTGTGGCATTTCCAAAGTAAACAACCAACACTGAAGCTCAGGGACAGGAGGTTTCAGAGTGGACCCGGGGCAGGGGAGGAGCCTGCCTGGGGGTTCTAGGAGCTGGATGCCCCCAGGCTGATGCTCCTGAATCCTGGAACTCATCCCTTGATAATCCCTGGAAATTAGCCATACAGTTCCCTCTTGGCAACAGAGTACCTGTAATAGCAGGACACAAATCTCTCACAAAAGCCTCAATTCCTCAAACCCCAAATCCAAGAGAAGATTTGGGTTTGTCTTAGACAGCCCAGACTGAAAAGTCAGCATGTGGGGGTTCTAATCCCACATGACCAAGAACCCTACAAAGGTGAGAGGAAGCCCACCCCTATGAGTACAAGTGTGATTCCATTCCTTCTAGAAAGTTCTTTCTCAATCTACACTGCAGAGTGCAGTTCCTCAGGGGGTAGAAATGGAAGAGAAATGGGTGCTGGGGAGTGGAAACACGAGTCACTGAGAAAACAGGACCAGAAGGCCCAGGATTTGAGGGTTTTAGAGAGGCAGTGAGGTGAATAAAAGATGTAAGAGAAAGACAGTTTTACTCACACCTCCAGATTTTTCTGAGACTCCCAGGTCAGCAAACAAGAGTTCTTTAAACAGTGATGCAATATTCTCGCACATCTGAAGGCTATTTCAGAGATGATCTGAGCTTTCTAGGTTAACTAAAAGCAAAACCTCTCCTTGAGAAGCAAGCCCTATGCTCAACTTTTTCACCCAGATAATCCAGTGAGCACAGATGGTATACAGTAGCCTGCAATCCTGTGGTTAGAGGTTGTTATTATTATTATTATTATTATTATTATTAAAATTAAACATATATTAGAAAAAATAAAAGTAAAAAGAAAAAAGAATAAGAAAATGTATCATGTGCTTTCTTTGGAAAATTGGTCAATGAGATATGAAGAGTCACTTTGTGAGTACCAGAAAAATGTATGTGGACAAAGTAAGCCACATTAAAAGGAAAACTAGAGAGGAATAAAATAGAATTTGGAGTGTAAAATTCTGCTGTCAATGCAGCCAGGCCATCGGGGCACAGGGCTTGGGGCCCCAGTGTTATCACACACACACACACACACACACACACACACACACACACACTATGGCCCTTTTTTAAATAAAACTTAATTTGTTTTTTTGGGGTCACACTCAGCAGCATTCAGGGATTAGTCCTGGCTAGTCCTGGCTCTGCTCTCAGAAATCGTTCCTGGCAGGCTCCAAGCGCTATACGGGACGCCAGAAATCAAACCCGGGTCTGCTGTATTCAAGGCAAACGCCCTACCACTGTGCTATCTCTCTGGTCCCACACTGTGACCCTTTGAGCAACTCCCCTGCCCAAAACAGTTTTTAACCCAAGTGACACACATCTTCCAACAGATAAACATCCAAATGCAGGGCCAGACCAATAACACAGCCATAGGGCATTGTCTTGCCTGGATTCTATTCCCAGAATTCCATATGTCCCACTGAGCCCTCCAGGAGTGATTTTTGAGTTAAGAGTCAGGAGCAACCCCTGAGCACTTCCAGGTATGGTCAAAAACAAAAACAAAAACCAAACATCCTAATGCAAACCATTAGGACAGGAAAACCTCAGTGGCTTGAGGCACTTGCCCAGTAAAAACGAGGCCAGGGGTTCAAACACCAAAGCTGCCTGCCCAAGTTACAGCAACACTGGGATCCCCCAAGAAAAAGGTGGGTCGTGGCTCAGGGGTTTAGAAAGTGCTCAGGGCAAGCCTGTGGTCCTGTGGTTTGGTCCCTAGTGCCAAGATCATTCTTACCAGCCCGTGGTATGGGTTGGGCAGGGGATAAAAGCAGCAAAGGGTGAGCAAGACAGGAAATGAGTGGCATGTGTTCACATCTGTGCTATTAACAGGGACAACAGAATTGTTTATGGACAAATAAAAATGATTTCCTGATCCCCTCCATTTCACCCAACAGCACCCCAAAATTCCAGAAAAACTTAGTAAGCAAGGTACCAAGACTCAGGTCTCCCGGAGGTACCTTGCTGTACTTAGTCATTGATTGGAAGCCCCTGTGTATGGGGGGGGGGGGTGTTAATGAAATGCTGGATTTTTCACCTGGGGGATTGATAATGCTTTTGATTCCTTTGCTGTCTCTGTTTGCACATACCCACAACTTGCTGGCAGTGGGAACTACAAACATACTCAATGGGCAGAGTAGAGAGAACTCACTGGGCAGACAGAGAGGCCTTCAAGGAGATGCCAAGGGCAGGCCAGGGTGTAGGCACATTTCAGTGGCACTTGGAAAAACCAAAGGGGCCCTGCTCACAAGAATGGCTCTTGCAGGGAAAGCTTTCCAGATGGCAGACAGAACCCTCAGTCCTGCCCCTTCGAGTCTCAACAGTCCTCGAGAGATGTCAGCGCCACTGTCGGCAGTAGTCGAGATGAAGGGAGTCACTTCTACCATTCAGTGCCCTGAAGCCAGGATAGGCTGCATGGAGCCAGCTGCAGAGATCAGGAACAAAGCCAGGGCTAGGCGGGACACTCGGAGCATTCACTTGAAAGACAAGATAAAGGTTTCCAGGCTGGTTCATATCTGAGACACTGAGACCCCTGGCAACCCCATAAAGTAACTGAAGAGCTTAAAGGAACTTGCTTGGAGACAGAGATCAGGAGACCCCAAGGCAGCTGCTGGAAAAAGTGGGGAGGCATAGGCAACAGCAGAGTTGAGGAGCAGAAGTGAAGGAGGGGAAAAGGGTATTTGAGAATAAAATAAATGAAAGTAAAATACAGCCACTGAGCCCTTGGGGAAAGGTGGGAACTGAGCGAGGCATGGAATATTCTGGAAGGGCTGTCAGAACCCTAGGGAAGCCACCACTGAAGTAGAGGTTGAGGCAAAAGTCATACATGGGGCAAGATTAAAACAATTGTGAGGGTTCTGGCAGCAGATACAGGGCCCAGAAGAGAATTACACAGAGATTAGAATGACATTTTTCCAAGGCCTGGGGGTGGGGGCCCACAGGATGGACTCCCTGAGCTCAGGTCTGTGTAGGGGATGAACCCCCCCACTGCCTGCAACCCAGAGATGTAGACTGACATGAGCATGGCAGGCCCCCCGTATGTGACTTGCCCCCCCCCATGCCCTCTGAGGGAGGCAGGTGTGGGAGGGACTCTAAGCTGTAGGTCCTGAGGCAGCACCAGTGCAGCTGTGATGCGGAGAGGAAAATGGAGCTTAAACCTAAGGGCAATGGAAGCAAAGAAAAGAGAGGGAGAGTGGGAGAGTGCTACTGGTTCAATGATCCCCTATGGGTCCACATTCAAGAAGAACACTGGGGAGACACAGGGTGACAGGTCCCTTCTGGAAGAAAAGTTCTGCATGCAAATGCCTAGCAACAGCAATAGTGGGAAGGGTACTTGCCTTGCTCGTGGCCAACCAGGGTTTGATCCCGGCACTCCATATGGAACCTCAAGCCTGCCAGGAGTGATTTCTGAGCACAAAGCCAGTAGTAGTCCCTGAGTGTTGCTGGGTATGCCCCACCCACCCCCAGAAAAATGAGAGCTGGGGCCCTGAGTTCAAGCCCTGGCACCACATGCCAAGCTTGGTGCCCACAGCTCTGTGACTCGAGGCCTTTTGGAGGAGGAATCCTGCAGCAGCTTGAGGGAATGTGAAGAAAACTGGGGAGTGAAAAACAGCTGACAAGGGTTTAGGAGCATCAAAGAGAGAGAAACAGGAGGGTGAAGATTTACGGTCCCAAGAAGAGGTGAACACAAGGTAGAGAAGATTTACAGGGATGGAGGCGCCCAGATCACTCGAGCGGAGAAACCGGAGCCAAATAACTTGTTGGTTTAGTGCAAAACCCTTTGTTCTCCAAAGCCCCATCAGCCCTAACTGCACTTTCACTGGTGAAAGAATGTTTGCTTGGTTGATTATTAATTCCATAAAAGAGTGTATAAAAATGGTGTGAGACCTTCTGTACGGGTCCAAGAGTTGCCAGGGCTACCTGAAATCTTGTTTAGTGCCAACAAGCTCTTTCTTGTTCCCTCACTTTGGTTGCCATCTTGATTCTGTACCTTGCCCTAATAGCAGGGCTTAAAGAGGTGAGAGCACAGTGACCCCAAAAAGCACGTGCAGGAACCCAAGCGAGTTGAAAACCACCCACGTGGCCAAGGACAGGAGAGGACTGTGATGGGTGGAAAGCCAATGAAGCCAGGAACAGAGGGACAGAGGTCAAATGAACTCACTCAAATGCAATAGAGAAAGCAAGAGAAGAAACAACAATGATCAATGCAAAGAGCCCCCGGCACTCCACAACAGAGGTCACTAAGCAGGGGTGAGGAGTGGGAGACAGGATAGCACAGTGGGGAAGGTGCTTGCCTTGCAAGCAGCCAACCCGGTTTAGATCCCTGGCATCCCATATGGTCCCCTGAATATGCCAGGAATGATTTCTGAGTGCAGAGGGAGTAATAACCCCTGAGCACCACCAGGTGAGACCCAAAAAACAAAACAAATAAAAGAAGAAAAAAAAAACTAAATTCCTCCACAAAATATATAAAGTGAGAAGTCCCCTAAATAAACTAGAAGTGCAGATAATTAACTCTAAATGTCCAAGTTGAATGGTCCCTGCGTAATGTGCTTTGAATAACAAGAAAATGGGGGGCTGGAGCTGTGGCACAGGGCTTTGGGCATCTGCCTTATGAGCGCCAGCCTAGGATGGACCGTGGTTCAATCCCCCAGCATCCCATATGGTCCTCCAAGCTGAGAGTGATTTCTGAGTGCAGAGCCAAGAGTAGCCCCTGAGCATCACCAGGTGTGGCCCAAAAATAACCAAAAAGAAAAGAAAAGAAAATGGAATGATTTCTAATCATGAGCCAGCCGCCAGGCTGGTTTTCAAAAATGGTATTTACATTTTACCAACATTCATGTTCCAAACATCTTATGTGTTTCCTACAGATGTCAGCAGCAGCAAAGCTTGGGGGTCTGTCTGTTGTAGTAGTAACATGTTTTAGTGGTACCTGCCTGGCCATGGGTGAAGCAGGTAGAGGAATGGGAAGACACATTCATGCAGCCTTTGAAGAAGTGGGCAAGAAAGAGCCAGAAAGCTGGGAAGTGATGCCAACTTTCTATTCTTGTGCTGGCGTTTCACAAGTCCTGCTATTTCTACGTGCATTCGAATCCCCTGCTTGTTTTCATTATGTTCTCCGATTCTAAGTGATGCGTGATATCAAGCATGACCAGGAATGGAAATATTTCTTGGTGGAATTTTTTCCCATCTTGATTACTGCAAGGAAACAACCTTTAAGAAAACACAGTAGAAGATTCCTGTAACTCAGACTCTTCCCAACATGGAAGGGAAATTCATGTTTGTGGTCTCTTTGCTCCGTGAATCACTGTGGTGCCCCCCTCCCCAATTAGCCACCCACCCCCACAAAGGAAAGAAATCAGAGAGCAGGCAAGAGAGGAGCCCTGAAAACAAGTCCTGAAAAGCAGCAGTGGGACCCAGCAGGATTCTTCATATGTTGGCTTATGAGAGGAAAAAGCTGTTTATTCTACATGCTGCTCCCGGGGACAGAAAAACAAAGAAGAGAGCAACAGACCTAGTGACCCCCAAGAATTGCAGGCTGCAGCCTTGGGTCTCCCAACTTTGTCTGCCAGAAGCCAAACCTCCAGACTCCAACTTCCAGTCCTCAATGGGTGAGGTGACAGGCCAGCCTGGAGTGAGAAAGTCAGGAGAAAGCTATTAGCCACATCCAAAGTTCAGGGCCTCTGCTTCTTCCTGGAACTTTCTAACAGCAATAGACAGAAGCTTGGAGGCTAAGGGGGCCAGGATGCCTGCATTGGGGAGGCACAAAACAATACTGGGGATCCCCTGGGGAGCTGGAGGACAGTGGGTGGTCAGCCTTGGCTCCCAGTCCTGGAGCAACAGGAAACCCTCATTTCTTCTGGGTCAGTCACGATGCCTTAGAATCACTAACCACAGAGGAAGCTCTGAGTCCAGGCTTGTGCCCCAAGGTAAAAAACAATCCTTACTGGGCTGGCACGGTGGTCTCTGTGAACTGAGCCATACTGCCCCTTGTTGACTGAGCTGGGGAAATACCAGAGCCATAGCTCTGATCTATGGGAGCTGCAATCCTGATGTCTGCATGATGAGACGCTTGCCACTAGGCTTTCCCTGTCATTGAGACAATATTGCCCTTTCCCATCAGTGCTCTTCAAGATGCATGATGACTTGCCTTGCAAATTTGTCTGGACTATGTGCCACAGGCTAGATAAAAAAAAAGGGGGGGGGGATGTGACTCAACCAAACAAGCCTGTAGCTGCATCAATCATCACCAGATAATTGAAACCAGAGCAATAGTTCAGCAAAGAGGGTGTTTGCCTTGCAAGCAGTCAACCAAAGTTCAGTCCCTGGCATCCCATATGGTCCCCCAGTGTGTGTGTGTGTGTGTGTGTGTGTGTGTGTGTGTGTGTGTGTGTGTGTGTATATATATATATATATATATATATATATATATATATATATATATATATATAGACAGAGCAATAGCTGAGTGAAGAGTGAGAACATCATAGGCTATGACTCCTCCACCTCCCAAAAAGAGAATCACAGACAAAATTCAACTGTGAATAACTTTGTCAATCATGGTGTTTTAAAAAAAATTTTGTTTGGGGGCCGGTGAGTTGGTGCTCGAGGTAAGGTGTCTGCCTTGCAAGTGCTAGCCAAGGAAGGACCGTGGTTCGATTCCCCGGCGTCCCATATGGTCCCCCCAAGCCAGGGGCAATTTCTGAGTGCTTAGCTGGGAGTAACCCCTGAGCATCAAGCGGGTGTGGCCCCCCAAAAAAATTTTTGTTTGGAGACTGAAACAAGAGTACAGAGAGTAGGACACATGCCTTGCATGAGCTGACCTTCCAACATCCCATATAGCATCTTCCAAGCCCGCCAGAATTGATTCCTGAGTGCAGAGCCAGAAGTAATCTCTGCACATCACCAGGTGTGGACCAAAACAAAACAAAAAAAGTTTTAAGCCCTAAGGGCGCTGTATTCCTACAGGGTTCAAGTCCTTTTTATGCCTTCCCTGAGGAGTGAATGAATATTCAACTAATATTCAAACATCTCCAAGGCTGTGAGAAAGCAACCTATGCTAAAGAATCAGAGCATTAAGTTAAAAAAACCTTTCCCCTGTGACTTCCATTGAATTTGATGTTCTCCAATGTAGAAAATGAATCTCTCTTAGGAGTGTGGGACTTGAGCACTATCATAAGAACAAGAGGAGCAAGTCTCACCAAATGCCTCATGATCTCTAAAGTCCCAAATCATCCCCTGAGCTAGAGGTCTACAAAATCTATTGATGACCAAATGTGGGGCCTTTGTTGGGTGCTTTGGGGTGTCATAATATGCGGCACACTCATTTTTAGCAAACAAGAGCTGGTGAAGGTTCAGTTCTGATTGCAGAACTCACGGTCTTTATTCATGACCAACCGAGAATCTTACCCAGAGTTGGTATAAAGCTCACTGACATTCAAGAACATTCTAGAATGAGAAACAGAGCAGAGCCTAATGCACCCCTCACAGGGGTCCTCAAACTTTTTAAACAGGGGGCCAGTTCACTGTCCCTCAGACCATTTGAGGGTCTGACTATAGTAAAAACAAAACTTATGAACGAATTCTTATGCACACTGCATATATCTTATTTTGCAATGAAGAAACAAAACAAATACAAATACAATATGTGGCCCACAGGCCATAGTTTGAGGACCACTGCCTCAACATCACCATTTTCCTCGGGAACCAAAATATCTCCCAACGGAGTCATTCCTTTGGTGCAAATTCTCAAGAAAGCAATCTGGGGATATAAGAGGCAACATCTGTGGCCTATTTTTCCAGAATCCTTGTGGGAACACAGTGCCCATGTTTTTAACCCCAGCTTGAAGAGATGTTTGAAAAAAGGTGCCTTGTTTTAGCAAGATTTATTTGTTTTCTAAAACATATAAGCTTAACAAATATAAAAAGCAACCAACGCCTCAAAAAAACTAGAGATGAACAGAAGCTTCCTCCAAGCATCCATACAAATGAGCATGAGGTATATGAAAAAATATTGTGTGTCCTTGTTCAGCAGAGAAATGTAAATCAAAACAACTTGGTAACACCTCCCACCAGTAAGACTGGCACACATAGCAGTGAATGAAAATAAGCAGTGTTGGCATGGATGTGGGGAAAAGGAACCCTTACCTTCTGTTGAGGGGGGCAGTATTATCTGGTTCAACCTTTCTGGAAAACAATGTGGACACTCCACCATCCAAAAAAACTAATAAATGAGCTTCCATATGATCCAACAATTCCATTTCTGGCATCTGTCCCAAAGCCCCTAAAGTTCTACTAAGAATGACATCTATGTTTCTATGCTTACTGCAGCACTATTCACATAAGTTAAAATCTGGAAAAAGCCCAAATATCCAAGAGCTGATGACTATATAAAGAAATTATAGTCATATACACAATGGAGTACTACACGAGACTCTAAGAAAAGACTAAATTGTTTAACTTACTGCTACCTGCATGAAACTAGAGAAAATCATGTGAATGAAGTCAGCCAAGAGAAAGACAGACACAGAATGATCTCCCTATGTGTGGAATATAAAAGTCCACAACATGGGAGAAAAAAAAAAACTCCCAGAACAATATCATCTAAGATCTGCTCTACTGAATAAAACTTACCCGGGTGGTGAGGCTAAAGCATGGGCTAAGGATGATGAAGATGGCAGTACAGGGACAAGCCAGGAGGGAAATGGAATTTTGAGGGTGAATCTGCTATCAGAATATTGTATGCCTGAATGTAAATCACGGTAGCTTAACATAATAAATATTTAAGCAATGTAAAAAAAAA